>NC_060896.1:28397776-28455276 GCF_014805685.1 Silurus meridionalis
GATAGAGACTCCAACACAATAGCCAAGGGCCACATAGGCACTCTAGGTCGCACCGGAGGCCTCAGCCGTGAAGAAACTGTGGGTTTCTATCCAGTGATTGCCCCGCCAGGGGTCATGATATGCTGAAACAGCAGACGTGTAGACTTTGAGGGTGAACAAAGGTTGGACCCTTTGGCGACCTGTTCTTGAAGGATTTCCAACACTAAACCTACCAGGCAGTTAACTGGATCCAATTGGTGCTGATCGCACCATACACTGAACAGGCACCATCTACCACCTCGGAAGTGCTGTCTGTAGAACCCGGTCTCTCTGTCTGATAGAGGGACCACCTCAATGGCCTCCTTCTTTAGGAGAGTGTCTACCTCTTGTTTCATGACCAGAACCTGCTTGGGACCCACCAGAGTGGGACATACCATGTTTAACCATGGCGGACGAGACTCGAACTAAACTGTATAGTTTCTGTCTACAGCACGCAGGACCCACCAGAGCTTCCCAGGCTTTTAGGTAGTCTCTTAAGGGTATCAGTCTCTCGAGACTGACCTCTGGTACACCTGAAGCCGGACCTACACCCGGGTGCAGCTCTAGAAGCCTCTAAGGAGGTAGCGAGACTTCTGGGTCCACTACAATACCGGGGTGGAAACCAAGGAGGCTGCTTGCTGGAGCTGGTCATGCCCTTAATCACTGATTATGGCAGGGTTAACGGACCAGTTCCCTAGGGGCCCTTTTATTGAAAATGATAGTCCTCAGATCTGTCATCTCACCAAGCTTAGGCCCAAAAGGATCTGATAGGGTAAACCATAGGTGCACAGCGGTATCTTTTGTGGCCTTAAGAGCCAAATCCGCCCACACATTTATGAACAAACAGAAGCTAACGCCGGCTTCATTTCACGCGCATTTTATAGATTCCTGGATGTGACGTCACCACCGCCGGTGAAGGCGCGTTTCCATTGGATGGATTACACACGTGATTCAGAGCGTGGACAATGCAGAAGCATTTCTAAAGCGTGGTTGAAGCAGCTTGAGTTCCTGAAAGGGAACTGCAGGTTCTAAAACACAAATCTGAAGTATATATAATATTCCACAGTACTATTGATGTTGGATTCTGATTGGTAAGAAGGAGTCGTTTTAATAAGCCACACATTTATACAGTGTATTATTTTATCTGCTTGCTCTGATGTTATAATTGACTACTACTGAACAAGCTTATACCTCATAAATAAGATAAAGTAATTACAACCCCCTGGGCATGCTTTAATCATTTCATTTTACATTTCAGCACAATATAAAAACAACAAAATAATATTTTCTTTCTTCTATTTTTTCTCTTAAATGCTTCTAAAAACAACAGATAAGTATATGTACATATATCATGAAATATCTTGCAGATGTGTCTGTAGTGAAGGAGTTGTATCGTAGAGATGCAAAGAAGCGTGAAGGAAGAAAAGCCAATGAGATATATATACTTTTTTTTTTAAATGTCAGAACAATGCTACAATTCATATCACATTAAGGGCACAGAGCCGACATGAGGTAGTTTGTAATCTGTGGGAAATGATGTGGGAAAAAAATTTGTAGAATAAAAAGACATGAAAAACGCTGTGCAGTGAAATGAAAAGAGTGTTTACAAGTACACATGACAATACTGTATATATATATATATATATATATATATATATATATATATATATATATATATATATATACAGTACAGACCAAAAGTTTATATATATATATATACAGTACAGACCAAAAGTTTGGACACACCTTCTCATTCAAAGAGTTTTCTTTATTTTCATGACTATGAAAATTGTATATATCATATTGTAGGTTCTTCAAAGTAGGCATCAAGAGAATGCCAAGAGTGTGCAAAGCAGTAATCTAAGCAAAAGGTGGCTACTTTGAAGAACCTACAATATGACATATTTTCAGTTCACTTTTTGTTATGTATATAATTCCACATGTGTTAATTCATAGTTTTGATGCCTTCAGTGTGTCTCTACAGTTGTCATAGTCATGAAAATAAAGAAAACTCTTTGAATGAGAAGGTGTGTCCAAACTTTGGTCTGTACTGTATATATATATATATATATATATATATATACAGTACAGACCAAAAGTTTATATATATATATATATATATTAGGGCTGTCAGTTGATTTAAATATTTAATTGTGATTAATTGCCACTTAATCGCACATTTTTAATAAACATTATAAATATATATTTCTCAAGTTTTTAATACTTTAATATGGCTTTAGTATTGAAACACATCAGTCGACTCTGTAAAGGTTCTACTTTAATTTGTATGCACTTATAATGAATAATAACATAATATTTTTATAAAATAAAGAAAACAGACAGGGGGCGCTCTCTGCCATCTCTGTCATCTCTCTTCACAGACACATAAATAAAACAACCTGAATCTCAGTGAATATTCACCTCACAGACTAAATAAATACATGTATAGAAAACTGGAAATCTACTTTAAATAAACCAATTCACAGAAAAATAAAATATTCTCTCTTTCTGTGATCCGTATGAAAGTGAGCAGAGGTACAGTTTCTCTGGATCACCTCAACTAGTCTAAACTCTAGTCTAAACTCTAGCTTAAACTCTAGTCTAACCTCTAGCCTAAACTCTAGTCTAAACTCTAGTCTAACCTCTAGTCTAACCTTTAGCCTAAACTCTAGTCTAAACTCTAGTCTAACCTCTAGCCTAGCGTCTAGTTGTGAGGTGTTGCAGGATGTAAGTGCACGATGTGGAGGTGAAGAACGGGTGAAGGTAGAGCAGAGAGCAGTATAATGGTGGAAGGTCTCACATCTAGCTGTGGATTATTACCTTATACCAGGGTCACTTTCCAGCATTGAGGAGTTACAACTGTTTCATGATGTTTGCAGAGCAAAACTGACTGAATGGACCAAAATAACGTTTAATTTTCATTTAGTATTTTATCTACGACTTGGTACATCTACAGTTCTGCTGCTGCAAATCACACACACTTCTAATAATAATAATGAAGCTGTTGGAGTAACATCTGGTGCTGTTTTTTGTTATTTTACTCATTTGAAGGTTTTCTTCTCCCTAAATTCATTTTGTGTCTGAAGACATTTATCAAAAACCCAGTATTCACCGTAGAAGTTCTACCACATGCAAAATGTGGAATCATGGAGCTCAATGAGGTCTTTAGGCAACGTTTACAACTGGAACTAGGTGTTGCTATGGTTACAAGTGTTTATACACAACACATTTAATTAGATTCAACTGATAGTGAATAAAATATATTTAAACACAAATAGCAGAATAAAACAGAAACAATACAGTGTGGAGCAGTTTTTAATAGTGAGATCGTTCAGTAGGAGAATTGCCTCCTGAGACTCTCAGTGTTGTCCTCCAGTAGAACTTTCTTGAACCTGATGGAAACCTTTGATAATTCTCCTGGACCTAGAAGTCTATGATGCAGGAGAGATACAGTATGTTCAGATGATGGTCTCAGCCATGCTCACCACTCTGGACTTTGCTATTCGATCCTGGACCATGTGTGGTATCTCTGAACCAGGTGGTGATATTTCCTGTGAGATGATACTCCACAGCTCCAGTTTAGAGTTTCTAGATCAGACCTTTTCTTGTGAGATTGATTACATGATATTTAAAGCTGTTTATTAATCATCAGGTGGATGTTGTTCCTCAACTGTTTCCTCTCATAGTTCTGGTGATGTTCTGGCAGAAAATTGTAAAGATGATATCTGCTTTGATCTTTGTGTTCTAAACAGGGTTGCGTACATACAAAACCAAGAGCTGAATGAAACATTTTTTAGATAATTATGAACTTGTGAGATGTAGCTATAGCTGGAGGAAACATCAGAGCCACAGTTTATACATCATGCTGATATTTCTAAATCTGTTCATCTCTGAGGGCTTTCTGATTCAGACAGATTGCTTTCATTAGAGGAAAAAAAGAACACACTGTAATCCAAGGACATTTTGGGGCTTAATCCTAAAACAGACACTGATACGGATATTTGGTGCACATTGTTCCATTGCTCATGAACGTTAAGCCATGAAAGTTTTCTATTTCCCTGCACCAAGTCAACAGATAGCTCCATTACGCCACAGCCATGTAACCTGCTCCGAGCTCGTCCTTGACAGAATTCAATTTCCTCCAGCATCACATGTGAAATGGGGTCGGTTCTTTTCGTGATCAATAGAAAATAGACAAGGTGCAACAGAGAGAAAACAGAGCTAGAGAAGCTCACGCAGGTGCTCCAGAGACTGGAGATTTTATTATTCACGTCACGCAAGTTCTCAACGCTACACTACACTTCTCTCAAGATTCAATTAAACATGCTTCTGTTTTACTTCTTTTTAGTTTCTATTTCTTTATGAGAATCATCATCATCATCATCATCATCATCATCATCATCATCATTATCATCACCTTTTCCCCCTTGTGTTTCCACTCTGAACAAATGTCCACAAATCTCCACAATCCAGTGGAACATCTTCCCAAAAGTGGAGATTATTATAACAGCAAAAAGTTTTTTAAAACAGCAAACTTTTATACATATCGTGTATATTCATGTGTATTATTAAACACAAGTGTGTGTGTGTGTGTGTGTGTGTGTGTGTGTGTGTGTGTGTGTGTGTGTGTGTGTGTGTGTGTGTGTGTGTGTGAATGTGTGTTTATATTCTCTGTTCCAGGAAAAAAAATACTCGTTATAATCAGTTTTTATGTTCAGTCAGAGTTGTAAAAACAGTTATTAAATGCAGAATATCCGTCTGAATAATGATTCTCTCTCTCGGTACACGCTGAGGTTCAAACTGTGTTTCGCAAAATACTATAATTAACATGTTTTTTAATAAATTATATTTTTTATCTCATTGTAAAACAGGAATTATGAGTTTAAATGAAATGCCAGACTGGAAACAAGTTCTGTGAGTAACTCAAGCAGGGGGTGTAAAATATACAAATTTAATTTATTTAATTATTATTATTATTTATTAGTATAATCACAGCTACATTGTTGCAAAAACATATATATTAAGCTCACAATAAATTTTTTAAAATAAAATAAAAATAGCAGTGATACCAACAACTGCAACAACAACAACAACAACAATAATAACAATAATAATAATAATAATAATAATAATAATAATAATAATAATAATAATAATAATAATAATAATAATATATTTTCAACAAAGAAAGAAAAAAGATTAAATATAAAATACGCAAATAATAATATAAAAAAGTTGAAAATTAAAAGAAGAGAAGTTACAAATGAGGGTATGTGGGTAAATTTGATGATTTTAAACAGATTTTTTTTTTTAATTAAAAAAATACTTAGCCTTTTTTTTATTTTTCATTTTGTAAAAGATTTACATTGTATAAATCTGTATTTGCTAATTTTATGAACGGTTATATTTAGGATCTAGGTCTTTTTTTTTTTTTACATTTAGAACATGAATAAGAGCCTGGAAGTTCTGCTGCATCACAGGTCCTGGGTCTGGGGTTCAATCTGGACCCTTTATGATGTTTTCATTGTTTTTTTTGTGATGTTCTCCATCTCCATATTGTGCTCCTTCCAGATCTTTGGTTGCCTCTGAACTCTCAAAAACACAAAAATGTGTGTGTGTTGATGAATGGGAATGGACCTGCTGTCTCCATGTTCCTGGTTCCTGCCTCAGATCAAAATAAAACCTTGAGAGGAAATAAATAAATTTGAACTAAAATACATAGAAATAAATAAAGAATCTGAATTCCATGAAGCGATTTCCTTTTCCTACAACGTGTTGATTAGCTGGTGTTTTGTCACACTAACGAAAGCTCATTAGTTCTAATCAGGTGTTTGGAACAAATACCTGAGACATAATGAGCACCTTCATGGGATTCTGCTTCAGCTTTCTGACAAATGACATCGAGCGAAGCACTCGCACACGTAAATATCTCAGGAATCGATTATAACAGAGGAAAGGAAAAGAATCACTGATTTCCTCAAACAGCGACTCGAAGTACAACTGTTGTGTTTTTAACCATTTATTGTTACAGAAAATACAATGTTGTGGAAGTTCAATAAAAATTTAAACTCTGGAGACTCCTTTTTATAATTAAAATTATAAATAAAATTTTTAATTAATCAATGTTACTATGGAAACCATTGAATTTTTATTGTGTGGCATTTAACAGATTTGTGAGTTGAGAGTTAAGGGCCTCGCTCAAGGGCCAGTTTAGTGGTGTATGGATTTGAACCCACACCCTTCCGAACATAAGTTATAAAACATTGGCTCTTGCCAATAGTGACCAATCAGAATCCAGAACTCGTTCACATGTGTATGAATTTTAAAACATTTTTTATTCAATAATATCCGATAATTCTGCTAATGAAACGCTGGTATTTTGTATAAATCTGACCTGATGTTTATTCTTTCTATGAAACAGAAGCAAATTGTATTCTTGTGTTTGACCCCTTATCATGATGAAGTGAGATGGTCATCACGTTTCATTTTATTCTCGTTGTAGGATAAAGTGCATTAGTGTTGTAGTGGTGCTCCCTCGGGACGCCACTTCAGCCGGTTCCATCAGGGTCTAAAAGCTGCTGGCAGGATGAAAATATCCTCAGTGATTTGGAGCAGAAATGTAGGAGGAATCAAGAAAAGCTGGCTGAGAGTCTGATGCTAGATATGATGTCACATTTCTATTTTCCTCACCCTCCTATTCACATTACATGGAGAAACACAATGGTCTCCACCATTACCATCATTTTCATAGTTTTCTAAAGGAACTTCTGGGAATTTGATATTCACCATTCTTTTGCAGGTTCGAGTGGGTGTGGCTATGTTATTAGGTCACATGACCACAACATATATGCCGGTGAGAAAGTGTGTGTAGGGTGAAGGTTTTAATTTCTAAGGTCTGGAGATCCAGGAGAACGTTGAGCCCTCCTGCAGTCCAGGTTCTCCAGATGTAAGCCATATTCATATTTTGATTTGTTAATCTCTTAATGAGATGTGGTTGTGTTTTAGCGTACCTCCAGCTGTCCAGATGGAAAATCTATTACATTTATTTGCTCCACTTCTGATGGAGACATGGCTGTTTTTTGGCAGAGCTACAGCTATCCAGATGTTATTTCTATTACATTTTATGATGTTGTCCATATATATATATATATATATATATATATATATATATATATATATATATATATATATATATATATATATATATATATATATATATATAATTTTTTTTTATTCTCCTGAATCCTGGTGAAAATGCAGCTGTGTTTGGATGTAGCACCAGCTGTCCAGATGTAAAATCTATTACATTTTATCATTTGATAAACTCCCGATGGAGATATGGCTGTGTTTTGGCATCGCTCTAGCTGTCCAGATGTGAACCATTTACATTTTTTTTACTCCTGCTGTAGATACAACTGTGTGTTGGCAAACTTACAGCTGCCCAGATGTTAGAGGCATTTTCTTTGCTTTACTCCTGGTAGGAAACTTGTTTGTTGAGCTCTGTTTGCCCAGATGTTAAACATTTTAAAAAATTCTCCTGAATCCTGGTGGAAATGCAGCTGTGTCCAGGTGTCCAGATGTTAGAACTTTTGCATTCTTTGATTCTTCTGACTCCTGGTGAAGAACTGGTTGTGGTTTGGTGTTCCTCTAGCTGTCCAGATGTTGCATCTTGTATATATTTTGGGAATGAGGCTGTTCCTAGGTAATGCTTTTCTGTCCAGATGTGAGTTTTTTTTTTTTTTTTGGTGAAGCTGTGTTTCCTCACAGATCTGGTTCTCCAGATGTGAGCCACACAGACTTTTTTTATTCTCCTGACTGGTGGTGGAGATGCAGCTTTAGCTTGGCTATTCAGATGTGACAAATTATAAAACTTGTTCTTTTCCTCTACTTGACTCCTGATGGAGATGCAGCTGTGTTTTGGCTTTGCTCCAACTACCCAGATGTTAGAGCTTTTTGATTCGCTTGACTCCTGATGGAGATGCGTCTGTGTTTTGGCACTGGCACAGCTGTCCAGATGTGAGTCGTATGATATTTTTGATTCGTCTTGCTCCAGAGACCTGGTAATATGAACAGAATGAAGGCCTTTTATTCTATATTTTTTTGTGACAGAAGATAAAGGCCTGAAAACGCCCGTCATGGTGTGACCCATCATTCTGCTTCTGATGCCTCGGGAATTCAGTCACTGTTCACAGTATGCAGTAATTACAGTAATTATCAGAGGCGCTGCTTGAACATATGGACAGATGCTGGTGTCTGGATGAGTGTTTCTCTCACGTGTTCAGGATCCTGGACTGCTGATCACAGCGTTAGGTTACTTTCAGTATGAAAGATGAATGAGGACGTTCTCGATAAAACAAGCCAGGAATGTGTTTAGCAAGTGTCGCTGTTCCAGATCGCCGTTTAGAGCGCGGTGTTTTTATTCCCAATGAAAGATGCGTTTTGTGTGATTTAAAGCACTTTTCCGTGAATCACATTTCTATAAGCACTAGAGATTTTGTCCTTCAGTCATTTAGTGAAGCATTGAGAGCATTTCATGTGAAAAGATTTCTATTTGTCGTTTAACAATTTAAATGAAAACTGTATAAATTGTGCCACTTTGTGAAAGAATTTTTGAGTTTATGCTTTAAACTCACCTTAGGTTTCAGTGTTGCATCCAGAATCTGACAGTAACATCTCTCAGAGTGTTATCTGAACATCAGAGGATGAGATGTGATTTAAGATAAATCTGACTGTTAGGATCTCAATCTACGTGTATTGGACTCAATCAGTTCTGCTGAGAACCTGCGTAAGATAAAGTACAGGAGAGAAGATTTCACACATGGAGGTGGAAGTTTAATGGTTTGTGGTTGTTTTGGAGCAGTGAAGATTCCAGAAAGTGGAAGTGAACCATCATGTCTCCTATTCCACACTTCGTCACCGTGCAGTTACGTCTGGACTGCGGCTCATCAGAAGCGACTTCACTGTACAACAAGTCGATAAGCCGAAGCGATAAACACGTCTAAATTCTGTACGTGTTATTTAGAGAGCAGACAGACGTCTGGAGTGATATCTATCATGGAACCACCTGCCCAGACACCACACCTCAATCCTACTGAACTGCTCTGAGATGAAGAAGAAAATCTGCATTTAGTGAAGAACATCTTTAGAGAGTTTTAGAAGAGACACAGCAAATAGTTTTAGCTGAATGTTTGGAGAAAGGAACTGTCCTGGTGCTGAAAGTGTAAAACTGTTCTTCATGAGAAAGGAGGATTTTTCAATGGAAATAAAGTGGAAGATCTGAACGTTTATATATTTGTTTGGTCAAAGAAAATATTTAGACTGTTACATTACCGAGTTGTTTTATAGAAACAATTAGAAGATGCATGTGTCTCTCACACACCATAAAACACTCTACACTTTTTACAGACACTGTATCTATTCCCAAATATCTAAAAAATGATATGTCTATCATTTTTATTAAAAAGTGTTTTTTTTCCCCAGCAGATTTCATGCCTAATAAAAGATTATTCAATTCAGTGTACAGTTTAATCATTCAGCTTTGTTAAGAGCAAATGGGCACAAATAAAACCTGTTTTAATCATTAATATCGAACCAATAATCAAACTTTAGATTAAAACTTTACTTGTTTACAAATGAACAATAATTAAATGAAATAGAATTTGATTATTTAAATAATTTAATTTCACATGGAGAGTAAAAATGAGATTTTTATTACAATATTAATTCAGAGGAAATCAATTAAACCCAAAAAAACGAAATGAAAAACAAAACAAAGCATGATGGCTGGGAGTCTGCACCCAGCATGAGGGCCTCTGAAGGAAGGTTCAGTTCTGGCTTTACTCGGATCACTGGAACCATGTGGTGTGTTTCAGCAGAACAGTTGAGAAGCACAGAAACCGAATGTGAATAAACTCAAATGCAAAATCGGAGGAAATTCCGAACGAAGTTTATTATAAATTCATGAAAAAAAGGTGAAAAGACACTTTTATGTATATAGTAGAGTTTTACACATAATTTATAAAAAATATATACATCTGTATTTAATTTGAAACCTGGAGGGGGAGTGGCCTAAACTACTATATGGACAAAAGTATTGGGACATGAGCCATATTTGGTTTTCCCCAAACTGTTATTACACAGTTGGACGTCTTTGGAGCATAAAATTTTCCCTCGATATAAACTAGAAGACCCAAACCTGTTCCAGCATGACAATGCTCCTGTGCACAATGGATTTTCCATGGGTTAAAAGATCTCCTGCTACAGAGCTCCAACCCTATTGAACAATGAAGGTGAAGCTGCACCCCAGGCCTCCTCACCTTCTCACCCACTTTATATTCTGACTTAACTAACACCTTTGTAGCTGAATGAATCTCCACAAAAATCCAGTGGAACATCTTCCCAAAAGATAACAGCAAATGGAGATTTATTATGGAATGGGATGGATCTTATGGCCAGGTGTCCACAAACATTAAGTGTATCTAACAAGGTTTCAGACATCTTTCTCCAGATAGACAGATTTTAACACTTCGTGTTTTTTATCTGATACCAAATCGTTAGATCTCTGCAGGGAGACGTCAAGATCAGCTCAGAAAGCTTTTGCTGATAAAAACTGTACTTTTGTGCTCGTTTTTTTTATCAAATAAAGATGTCCAGGGAGAGTACGCTCTTCAGAATTCCGCCCGGGCGTTGGTTTTTTTTTCCAGGCTGCCTCACGAATCCGAGCCGGGTTTATTTAGGAAATGTTCTCTCCCAAAGCATAACTTTGATTCCTCGATACATGCGGCCATCAATCTGGTGCAGACGTGCCAAGGTCATGCTGAGAGCTTTCCTCTGAACGTGATAAAGCTTTCAAACAGACACACATAAAACATCAGAGATGCGGAGCCGGATACGAGCCGTATTTATGAGTCTTTCAATACAGCGCATGATTGAATGAACAAAGACAGCCGGCATTATCATAAATATGAAAACAGAGCCGTTTGAGTGCGAATGATGTAATAAAGAAACCAGACACACAGCACTTTCCATTTAGACTTTAAATAGGTCACATTTCAACATGCCCACATGTTAGTTAGCAGTAAATCTGGTGTTTTCTCCAGCAAACATGATGTTTTTACTTCTTCTGCAATTCACTATAATGTCATCTTGGTTAAAAAGAGCACATTTTTCAGGAGAGGAATTCTGAAGAAAGCTTTTTGATGGTTGTGGAATGATGATTTATTGATATTATATGTATTCATCTGTAGGTGAAGTGAAGGTGAAATGTTTAATGCATGTTTACACCTTGAAGCTTCCTTCACAACATGTTTATGATTCAGATCAACATGTGGTTCAGCCATGAAGCTTTATCCATTTAATGATTGGTTCTCTTGAAGCCAGAGTTGTAGGTTTTCACAAGCCTGTCTCCATCTCTCTTCATCTCACCATAAGCAGGAACACGTTCAGGAGCCTGCCAACATCTGTCCATCTCTCCATCTTGCTGTAGACTATCATGAGTGCTTCTCCATTTCTCTATCTCTCCATCTCATTATATACTTTCAGGAGCACTTTTCCATCTCACCATCTTTCTTCATCTTGATGTATTTATCAGGAGCGCATTAACATCTGTCCATCTCCATCTTCGATCCCTTCTCCATCTCTGATCATTAGCACTTCTCAATCTCTCCATCACTCTATCTCACCATAGTCTATTTATCATGAGTACCTCTCTATATCTCAATTACTCCATCTTGCAGTAGTTTATCAGGAGCTTTTCCATGTCTCTCTTTCTCTCTATCTTATATGGCTTATGAGGAGAACCTTTCCATTTCTCCATCTCTCCTACTTAACATAGAGTATCAGGAGCACTTCAACATCTCTCCATAGCTTATCAGGAGCACTTCAAAATATGTCCATCTCTCTATCTCACCATAACCGTTGATGAGAACTTTTTCATCTCTCTATCTCTCAATCTCAAGATACAGTATCAGGAGCACTCAAACATCTCTCCATCTCACCATCTTTCTCTATCTCTCTGTTACCCCATCATGCAATAGCTTATCAAGAGCTCCATCTCTCCTGTATCTCTCCTTATCTTGATCTATTAATCAGGAGCGCTTTAATATCTATCCAATGCATCAGAAGTGCTTCTCCATCAGCAAGGTTCTGAACATCTCCCCATCTGTATAAATGAGTCTTCACACTTGTTCAGTAAAAGCATTGCAGATCTGATCTGATCCATCAACACCAAACCTCTCTATACTCCATTCCTATTAAACAACAAACACTGCAAACAAACTCTACAGCAGTGTTTTATCTTCTGACTCCTGCTACTGCATTCTGGAGCTACCTCGAGATGTTTATGATCTTAGAACTTTCTTCTCTTAAACATTATGTCGAGATCACAAGAAAATTAAATCATGATCATGAGAAAACAGAAAAAAAAATGATCATGCATGGGATACAGAAAGACCATCCTGAGATACGAATATCTGAAAGATCACGTCAAGCTGCATGTGGTTCCTTCATTTTAATATAGAATTTATTTTATTCTTAAAAAAAGTTAGAATTAAATCCATTTAAACCAGTTAGTTTTTTTATGAGCTGATTATTATGGGCTGTAACACATTCACATTACACCACTCTGACTTCCTGTTTCTGAAGGAACACTGTTTCACAAGAACATTAAACTATCAGACAAATAATCCAATTTTTCTTGTGCAAATGGCTGAAGAAAAAACATTGAGTCCGACCTCTGCTGTTATTCCAACTCTGATTCATTTGTAATCGCTGACAGTCTGCAATTAGATCCTCACGATGGTGAGAGTAAAAGCCTGCTGAGATACAGATATAACAGTTTCTCCAAGGTCAATCCTCCAGGGTACCAAAGACTCCCAGCATTTTCTCAGAATCGCCAAGTTAATCGTTCGATCAGGTGAAATTACGGAGATTAAAACACCTCATCAGCGCTAATAGAAGCACTTGAAGGACGTTTATTTGCTGAAAAGGTTTTTCAGGTGAGAAACGCTCGAAAAAAAAAAAAAGATTCTGCAAAACATTTAACACATTTTTGTTTCCTCATCAGTTTCTCGAGGCGGTTTTCTATCTATTTTCTTTGGAATAAGCTCAGCTAGTGGCTGTCATTTCTATGCACATAATAAAGCAGGTTTAACAGCTTTAAGAACCTCAGGTCAAAATCACAGACAAGCCGATACACACACCGGAAGGGCTGAGATCAAATCGGCGTAAACAAGCAGGGGCTGAAATGTGGGACTTGTGAGTGATGAGCCGTCAGTATTTCTGTATTAAGTGGAAAAAGTTCTGTGTAGGTGTTGCCCTGAGGACCCTGGTCCTGGATTTCTCCACATATCTAAACAAACTTGCTTTCAGTTTTACTTTCACTTTGTATACCAGGGTCTCCCACCTTTTTTTCTGTGAGGGCCACATAATATTTCCTTTCTTTAATCAGAGTCTGTAAAAGAAAATGCCACGGGCCGGAGTGACTACCAGTATTATTGTATAATTAAATTGAGATTTAATTATCATTTTAATTGTATTTATTTTGCCTCCTATTTGTAAATTAGTTTATTATTTAATTCTGCACCGTACAGACACGTGAACGTCACTTTTTTATCAGATACACCACCTATAAAAAAACATTATTACTTTCCTAAGTCTCACATGTATAAACAAACAGCATGTTGCGTCAGAGATTTGCCTCTAGAGGGAGCTCTCATAATGACAGCGGACTGGAAAAACTATCAGTACGGATTTTTGCTGTGAATTTCAGCAATCAACTATCAGTACCTCAACCTTCATTAATAACATCTCGAGGTTACGTATGTAACCATGGTTCCCTGAGGGAACGAGACACTGCATCAGAAACGCCTTGGGGGTGTCTCTGCACGTGAGACACTCTGGGACTGAAGGGGTGGGAGGAATAAGGCCTGGCCCACGAACTGGACACCTGGTGTGCAGTCCAGGGAAAAAAGGCAAGCCCTGCTGCAGAGGCAGTGATACGGGTTGCAGGAAGGGTTGAGGATTGCCTCGGCTAAAGCGGGGCCAGGACCATGAGGAGCGGGAGCAGCGTCCTCAAAGAGACTGGATCGTTCGCATTGTTCACTCGAGAACCGACTTAGCACGAGCTGGTGCTGCTTTCCATTGGACTGATTATACACGTGATTCAGAGCGTGGACAACGCAGAGGCGTTTCCAAAGCGGTTCTTAAAAAATTAGAACTTTAAAATATGTCTCTGCCATTATTTATAGGGCCGCTCCAAATGTGGGTGCGGGTCGTATTCAGCATGTGATATGTAGTTTAAGAAACGTTAAGCATTAGTGCTGATTATTTTCTCATTTCTATGTAACTGTGATGCTCTCCAAAAGCGAGATATCCAAATGATCAGCTCGAATATTCCCTCAGACCAATCGTATAGAGTCCATGGTCCAACGATTCTTCCGTTCCTCTTTAATGTTTTAAAGCCCAAAATGCACTTAGTTCCTGTTTGATGGAAGAAACTAGAAAGAAGTAGAAATTAGTACTGACTTTTTTTATCTCCTGTCATTTACGACCTCTCGTTACAAAAATAAATGCTTGGAAGGTTGAAAGCATAAAGATTTTTTCTCATTTCACATTTTCTGTCACTGAATCCACCACTCTTCTGTGTGCTGTTCTTGATGCACTTGATGTTTTATTACCACCCACAAGGTCGGCGTGCACTTGTGAGAGGTTTAGATTTTTTGTGTAACTGTGTGGAAGGAGATATTTAAAAAAACATGGGGACGGAGAATTTCATGCAAAGCAGAACGCTGGAACACAAGAAGCTCTTTTTGGCATCACATTTAAACCAGACGTTGGCCATTTCCAAGATGGATTCACGCTAGCAAAACTGCTCATCCACAAGGGAATTGTGGGGGAGATTTGCTTTTACAAGAAATAAAGCCTGCATGAAAACCTCCTCAGTTCCTGGTTAGTCTTTTCAGGTTGATTGGATGTTGTGTGGTATCCTGAGATAACGTTTACTTTCATCCATCTTATTCCATACTAAAGAAAGGAATTTCTGCCTCCAGCAAGAGCACAGAGAATAAAAGAGAAAAAAAGGTTTGGATGCAATGATTTAAGAAGCTTTTAGTCTTGACTGTGGAATCGGGTTTAAGATTAAAGGTGGTTGGGTTTAGGGATCATAGTTAATGGTTGGAGTTCCAATATAGAGGTTATGATATAGAGGTTCAGGTTCAGAGTTAGAGGATTAGAGTTTAGAGTAAGAGGTGAGGGTTTAGAGTTAGAGGTTTACAGTTTAGAGTAAGAGGTGATTAGAGGTTTAGAGTTTAGAGTAAGAGGTGAGGGTTTAGAGTTAGAGGTTTAGAGTTTAGAGTAAGAGGTGAGGGTTTAGAGTTAGAGGTTTAGAGTTTAGAGTAAGAGGTGAGGGTTTAGAGTTAGAGGTTTAGAGTTTAGAGTAAGAGGTGAGGGTTTAGAGTTAGAGGTTTAGAGTTTAGAGTAAGAGGTGAAGGTTTAGAGTTAGAGGTTTAGAGTTTAGAGTAAGAGGTGAGGGTTTAGAGTTAGAGGTTTAGAGTTTAGAGTAAGAGGTGAGGGTTTAGAGTTAGAGGTTTAGAGTTTAGAGTAAGAGGTGAGGGTTTAGAGTTAGAGGTTTAGAGTTTAGAGTAAGAGGTGAGGGTTTAGAGTTAGAGGTTTAGAGTTTAGAGTAAGAGGTGAGGGTTTAGAGTTAGAGGTTTAGAGTTTAGAGTAAGAGGTGAGGTTTAGAGTTAGAGGTTTAGAGTTTAGAGTAAGAGGTGAGGGTTTAGAGTTAGAGGTTTAGAGTTTAGAGTAAGAGGTGAGGTTTAGAGTTAGAGGTTTAGAGTTTAGAGTAAGAGGTGAGGGTTTAGAGTTAGAGGTTTAGAGTTTAGAGTAAGAGGTGAGGGTTCGCCTGGACTGTTTTTGTAAAAAACATCATGATTCTGCGCAGGCAGTTACTGAGGATTTTTTTCTAACGTTACCTTTTTGTTGTCATGCAGGATCCTAATCCCTGCACACACCTGTAGCCTTGGCTGCACCTCTATTGGAATGCCATATGCATTTGGGAAACATTATCTGTTCAGTCAGAATAATGTATTCGTATTTGCTTCATTCCTATTCTACAACAAATAGAACATTGTGGAAATAGAGGTGTGTGACAGAAAGACATAATGAAACCAATTTCTCTGGTTTGGTCTCGATAGTGTATATATGAGCCACCAATATTTTATCTGCAGTCTGATTGAGTTGTTTGTTCTTTTGTCACTGTAGGATAAGTCGAGGTGATGAGATGGTCTGGTATTCCTAAAGGACGTTTTATCAAGGAGACAGTCCCGGAATATGTCCTCTCTCTCTCTCTTTCTTTCTTTCTCTTTCTCTTTACAGCTTATCGGGTTTTGAAATTAGGGTTATTATACTCAACACAATTACAGGGTTGATGCTTTCCGTCATTTTCTGTCCAGCTGTTTTTTCCACATGATTTTTTCATGTGATCTTTAAAATGGTTTGCTTTTAGCACTGATTTACAAAATCTCTAAATAACACAAGAAGTGAAAAAAAAAAACCCACACATGGTGTAAATGAAGCACATCTCAAGCTTACATCCTCTTGTTTTTTAATGTCTTATGATGCTCATTGTCTCAGTGCACCGTGTCTATTTATTGTTTTTTTGACAAAAGAATATAAGAATAATTGATGGGAAAATTATAAGGCTGTGTACATGCTGATATAAAATTGTGTTTGATGAAATTTATAGAAAGTGACATCCTTTATCCACAGGAATAAAATACTGTGTTATAGGAAATCAATCAAAATGAGTGGTGTAAATTTATATTTCCATTTCCTGTTGTGTAACATTCAGAACGTAGGTAGTTCCTGTTTTCTCTGAAGTTAGAGTAGCTACAAACAGCCGTTCTATCACTAGCCTTTTGAAATTCTCTTTATTTGTACTTCATTTCTGTCTCGAGACTCCTTCCATAAATGTACAAAAAAAATCCTAATTTCAGAAAACAGAATGATACGCAGCACCTGATGTATATACTTGTGAATGAGCCGTTGCTATGGGAACACTAAGGTATCAGAACAAACACTTTAATATAAATCTGCAGATTTGCGATTAGCGATATTCATACTGAAATAATCAACAACTTCTAAGCAGTCAGGATGCAGAATTCAGCAGCACTGTGGTGTAAGGAACCAAACCATGTGGGTGTGATGGAACTAAATGAAGGTGAAAGTTTTAAACTATTAAACTATTTGAAAACGATAAAATCATTCGAACTTGAAGTGTTAATGAGCAGCATGTTGGTGAGTTTTCATCAGCGCATGAAGCGTTCTGCAGAAGCATGTTGAGATGTTCCGAACGACGCGGCAAACGCTGAGGATGTGCCGAAATGTCGGAAAACGAAATCACAGAGCGAAAAAAAGAAGTAATTGGGATAAAGTGGTGAAGCACAAATCATGGTAATAACACTCAGAGAAGTGGGAGGCTGTCAGTAAATTGGCAGAAAAAAACGCATCCTTCAGTAGACGGATGCCTCGCGCTCGTCTCAACGTGAGAGACAGACACCGAAAATCCGTGTCATAATGGTTGCATATTGAATTTCTGAGATGTTTCCCTAGAGTTCTGAACAGACTGTCATCATTACACTTGCCCTTTCTTCCGTCTTCTCTTTCTCTATCGTTGTTTTTTCTCTGATGATCAAGCTTTTCCTCTTTCTCTTTATCTCTCTCTATGTCTAACTCACAAATTCTGTAGCACAGTTACATTTTATTCCTAAATTTGTTTTGTGGTTAGAAAGAGAAACAGATGAAGCAGCAGAGGATCCACGTATATGTGTGTGAATATATATGTATATACATTTATAATTAATTATTAATAGATGCGCTACACTTTTATTATTCAGAAAGTGACCAATAATTTGTGACCAGTATTTAATCTGTAGATCGATCTCTCGTTGCTAAACCGTTTCTCGAGCTCGTTCTCTCAGCACCGCTGCTGCTACCTGAAGATGACGTCTCACAACACTGCGGAGACGGAGGCGTGTCCTAAGAGTCGCATAGAATACAGATTAATATGGCAGAGGTAGAGCTGTGACTTCCAGCAGACACAACAGGAAATGAACGTCTGGTTGTATTCATCTTTTGTTTTTGCACTTCACAGGCTTGTGTTGTGTTGCGTTGCGTTGCGTTGCGTTGTGTTGTGTTGTGTTGTGTTGTGTTGCATTGTGTTGTGTTGTGTTGTGTTTTGTTGTGTTGTTTTTCTAAGCTTTATGAGGCAGCCATACAAATGGTGCTGTGGTTTTGTTTAATTTCAGTCCATCCAATGCTCAATCTGAGCACTAAGACACAGCAGGGATTGTTGTAAGGAAATACTAATCTAATCTCACCTCACACTGTCTATGCAGCAGCAATCATCTGATGAAGATCAATGTTCTGCCACAAGCATATGATGCAGAGCTCTTTAACCATCGCCTCCTCAATCACAAAGATTCCTTACATAAGATTTATATTTATCATTGTATAACACCAGATGAATAAACTCATGAAACTTCTAATATTTTCTGCAAACCAAAGACTAAAATAAGTAAGGACTAAAGTGAGCATTAAAGTTTAGGAGGTTAGAGGATAGAATTGAAATTAAGGTTTAGGGTTAAATAGATACTGGTTAGTGTTAATGATTAGAGTTTAGGGGTAAAAGAGTTTAGGGATATGGTTTAGAGTTATGGATAAGACTTAGGGTTTAGGGCTACTGTTTAGGGTTATGTTTAAGGTTTAGGGTTATGTTAAAGATTAAGGTTTAGGTTTTAAGGTTGGGTTAAGGGTTAGGGTTACGATGAAGGTTTAGGTTTAGGGTTTAAGGTTGGGTTAAGGTTTAGGGTTAAATAGATACTGGTTAGTGTTAATGATTAGAGTTTAGGGGTAAAAGAGTTTAGGGATATGGTTTAGAGTTATGGATAAGACTTAGGGATCAGGGCTACTGTTTAGGGTTATGTTTAAGGTTTAGGGTTATGTTAAAGATTAAGGTTTAGGTTTTAAGGTTGGGTTAAGGGTTAGGGTTACGATGAAGGTTTAGGTTTAGGGTTTAAGGTTGGGTTAAGGTTTAGGGTTAAATAGCTACTAGTTATTTTTTTGCGTCGTTTAAAAAAGTTAAGTTTGTAATTTTGCGTATCAGTAGATTTATTCATTGATTGAGAATTAAAGAATTTTGTACGTCGCTCTGGACAGGGACGTCTGCTAAATGCCACAAATGTAAATGTAAATGTAATAGTTAAAGTTTATGTTTAGGATTATAAGAGTTTACAGCTGAGGTTGAAAGTTAAAGTTTAGGGTTATAGGGGTTTAGGGTTAAGGTTAAGGGTTTAGGTTTTAGGGTTTAGGGTTAAGGGTTTAAGGTTAAGGGATAGGGTTACTGGTTGAAATTATGGTTAGGTTAAGGGGTTAGTGTTAAGTGCTAGTGTAAGATTATGGTTAGGCTTTAGGGTTAAGGTGACTGGTTAGGCTCAAGGGTTTAATTAAAAGGTCTAGATTAATTTTTTATGATTGGATTAATATTTTATGATTGTACTCCATGCTATAAAATATAATGGAAATAAAAATAATAATTTCCTCTCATGAATGTTTGCAATACAAAAGCATGACATAACTTTCAACTGCTTTAGAAAAAAAGATCAGAATAAGATATCACACAAAGCGATGTTTCTCAGGTGTGTTTACTGATGAAACTCCACATGGAAAATCAATACAGCACAATGAACACTAACAGATCACATGTTGCTCCATTTATCAGCCTGAACCGTGTGTCTGAAAGCTTACATGGCCTCCTTTTGTGAGCAAAATAAATTTCCATTCAAAGATCTGTCATATTCACTTTAGGATCTCATACACTTCATCTGCAGGCCATGCGGGAGCTCCGAGTCTCCTCCTCACTTACAATTCCTGACAAATATACTGCACTGGAAAACTGTTTTACTGCAAACCTCGAAAATAACAGCCTTCAGAAATGAGTTCAGAAATATTACATACAGTTTCATTCATTCTAAATTACTCCAGACCAAATAAAAATAATAATAAAATAAAAATAAAAATAGCTGGACACCAAAATACAGCAATCTGTAGTTAAACTTAGCAGAATTATTATAGATAAATAAATAAATAAATGCATAAAAGAATAAAAATGAATAAATAAAGAAGGATCTGAACAAGTTTGACAAGGACAAGCTTGTGAGATCTGGATGACTGGGATGGAGCGACTCCAAAAGAGCAGACATTAGTTAGTCAGATATTTAGAGCCCCAACCTTAACTTTAGATCAGCATATTACCAATAACATATTTACATCTTGTTTTTCCATTTCATAACATTATCCTGTTCGGGCACAATGTTCTTCAGTTCCCCATGCAAACTTTAGACCCTTCAATTAGTTCCTATTTATCATATCCTGTCATACAATGTCACAGAGGCATCGCGGGAAAAATTAATTGGACATAAAGCATCAATACAGCACAATGAACACTTATTAAATAAATAAATAAATAAATAAATATAAATAAATAAATAAATAAATAAATAAATAAATAAATAAATAAATAAATAAATAAATAAATAAGTGTAATAATAAATATGTTTGACATGGACACAGGCTTTATGGGATTCATCTCAGATCCAGAGCAAATCGCAGAACATGACGAGCTTTGAAGAGAACACTTCCACAACACATTCCAGAGGTTACAGGAACGCTGGGATCGCTGTATCACTGCACAATGTGACTATTTTGAAGGTGTTTGTATGTAAACAAAGATAAATAAAGTACAATCTTGAGAACAAAACATTTTGATACCAACTCATACATCATCACCAGACTCAAGTTCATCATCTCTGTTAAATATAAAACCTTAAATGGACTATAAAATCTTTAATTACAAAGATTTCTTCATGTCCATGTATGAACACCTTGTTATACTTATGTGTAGGCTGGAATAAAATGTTCGAAGCCCAATGTGTATGAAAACCCTGATCTAGCAGGGTACAGCATCATTATATACGTTATTATTATATTTAGTGACAGAATGAATTTTATTTTCATCCTCTCCCAGCTGGTATCAGGTCAGGCTGGTAATGTTCTCTACAGGTCCAAATTGAGACACTTATCTTTTCAAATATAATTTATCTTCTATATTTATTTTTCCAAACTGGCTGATTCTGTAAATGGTCAAACAAGCACTCAATATCTGAACCTCTCAATGTTCTGCTTCTCTTCAAAGCTGTCTTCATCATCCATGTAGACCTGTGGCAGCGTCTTGAGCATGATAATATCTGTCCAGCAGGTGACTTGTGTATGTCCACTAGACTGCTTTCTAGTTTGATGAGATTTGATTAGAAAGCAACCCAAAGAAGAACCTGAAAGAAGCAAGCAAACTTCTAGGTACGGTGGCCTACACAAGTATGTGCAAATATTCCTTTAAATACTCTCTAAAGTCTGATTTTAGCAGGAAAAACACGAAGCACAAAGCTGAGGTTGTGTTCTTTCAACCCAGACCTTAAATTAATAAGTGACAGTTTTGGAGTTTAGAACTTTGAACTCATCCATACATTTATTTTCACCTGGAACCTGCAGCTCATTCCAGGAAACCTTGAGGAACAAAGCAGGAAAACATCTTGGACAGGGTGCAAAGCCATTGCAGGGTACAATCTCTTACACACACACACACACACACACACACACACACACACACACACACACACACACACACACATGAAAATGCCTTCAATCAATTTGTTTTTAGACTATGGAGGAAAGCGGAGTACTCTGAAGAAAAACCAAAAGCATGGATAGAACATTTAAATAAAAAATGCTCTAAGATTCATAAACCAAATATAAATGTCAAAAGCTGCAGCATTCTCCAGAACTGTTTTTTTTTTTTTGTCATTATTCATCGTATGGCAGAACAGCCTCAGATGCACTGAGTTTCAGTCTAAAGCTATTTCCAGACGTCTCAGAGGTTTAGTGGAGGCACAAGGGTAAACCCCCTGCTTCCTGCAATCAAACAATCAAACAGAACGTGTAATCATACTGGGTTGAGTTGGAGCATCAGCAGGTTGGATAACAGCCATGATCTCTTTTAAGGTGGTGAAAAGAATGAAAAATAACAGACTACCCAGACCTCAAACAAACATCTAAACATCCAAACATCACCTAGAATATGTGGGGATAGTAAACGTGTTGTGGGGGTCATTAGGGGACAGAATGTGATGGTGTTTTATTAGGTATCTGAGGATCTTACAAGTTTAGACTTGGATGTTAAATCAATAATGATTTCAGATGTTTAGCTTATTTATGAGATGCTCAGGAGCTCCTGGTTCCACAACTCCAACTGACTGTATAAGACTGTAGAAAGGACATTCCCCATAATCACACACTCTGGTGCTCAGAACATTTCTCACTATTTCTCACCGGTGTTTGTATGTTTTAAGGATTAATAATCACACTTTTGATGTCACCCAGATGAAGATGGGTTTGAATCTGGTTCCTCTCAAGGTTTCTTCCTCATACCATCTAAGTGTGTTTTTGCTTCAGTTGCCCCAGGTTTGCTCATCGGGTAAATAAATGCACATCATTTTATATATAAGTAAATTTTATTCATTCTGTAAAGCTGCTTTTGAAACAATTGTTAATATTGTTAAACTTCTGAATCCAGACTCTTGACTCTTGACTTGACTTGACTCCAGTGATAGCTGAGGAGGTCTAGTACACAAACTGGTAGTTCAGTGTTTAAAATGTTGGGCTTTTGATCAGAAGGTGGTGATTCAAAATCCCAGGACCACCAAGCTGCCGCAGCTGGATTCTTAAACGAGGCCCTCAGCTGCTGAGATGTATAAACGAGGTTCTTGTAAGTCGGATAAAACTGTCTGCCAAATTCTGTAAATGTCAATATCCAATCTAGCTGGAATGAGGTCAGATTTTATACTAGGCTGGTTAATTAACTTGTACGGATGACAGACAGGTTTATTTCAGATTGGTGTGTGGAATTACTGATGAAACCAAGCAGAAAATAAAGCAAAACCGTCATCTAGGCTAATAATCCTGCTAGCATAGACGCAGTCAAAATTTCATCTAGGATTTAAAATAAATAAAAACTCTTCACACTTAGTACTGATCGCAAAAGGTCAGATTTCTTCTGTCTCACTGTGAAGCTCTTGTTCAGATGACAGTCTGAATGATTTGATGCAACTCCGATCGTCAAGGTTGACGCAAACCTGCAAAATCCATCACAAGTCAAGTTCAGGTTGTCGTGAAAGCAAAAGTGGAGCTATTCTGAGCATCTTTTACTCACGCTGTTGCTGACGATTAAACAAATGAGGCAAACCTTTCCTAGAATTTCCACAAAACTTCTAGATACTATACATTGAGCATCGGTGGATGAACACAAACCATGTATTTGCGTTAAAGTAGAGATTCACTCAGTAAAATGTGACTCCAGTAACAGTAAAAGTGTCATTTTAAACTTTCACTCAAGTAAAAGTACAAAAGTTTTTGCTCTTTAAATGTATTTAATTATTCCAAAGTAGTGATTTATTATAACTCTAATGTTCCTGTTATCATTTTTATCACAAGATTCTTCACTTAATCACCTCAGTTTCTGTGTAAAGACTCGAATGTGACTCTCAGCACACTGATCTATTAATAGAATGATATTAATGACTCAAACACTGATTGATTTCTATTATAATGATCATGAACACAAAACCTTCTTTTTAATAACTCAAAATAATGGTGTAAACGAGGTCACGTGTGTTGTGGTGAGTTCGAGTCTGGAGTTTCTTCATCATTTATTCCTCTCTAAATGTTCTGCTTGATGTTGAACTGATGCTGAACTGTATGTTGGTGATCAGTAGATGCACCGAGCGCCGATCAGAACACGTGTAAAACAGAGCGTGCGCTCGATCCTGATTGGTGACTCGCTGCGTGTTTCACCAGTTACTTTTTTATCCTCGTAAATAAAAAGAAACGACTGATTTCACTAAATGTAGTTGAGAAAAAAGAGATTTGACTTTGAAAAAAAATGGAAATGGAAAGACTTCAGTAAAGTACAGATACATGAAAAAGCTACTAAAGTACAGGAACGAATTACATTTACTTCTTCACTGTCCATCACACAAACAGAAACAGTTCAAACACTTCAGAAAACTGAAATCTTCACCTTAAAGTTAAAATATTGGCTATAAACATTCTATTTTGTTTTTTCAGAAACGTTAAGATGATCTGCGTTGATTTTTTTTACATTCATTTTCTTTTAGATGTGTATTAGTTAATGCTCTTTGCTAGCCTGCTATGTGTTTTTACAGAATGCTAGAAGCACTTTTGATCTACTCTATCACTGAGGTCTCTGGAGTAAAACATGGCACTGGGCAATAAATCCATGATCTCTGAATGATTAATCAGAGATGATGCCTTGTTCATCCATTTTTCCAATACCTTTATTATAAATTAAATACATTTCCATAAGCCGGCCTGAACAGCTAATTATTTATTCTTAATGTCCCACTGCAGCTTCTGTAGTTAAACTTCTTATCGACTGCATGAGAAAGAATAATGATCCTTTCAGCCCGACCTGGAACAAACTCGTCATGCTGAGGCTTCTGTGTGGACGCTTTCTGATCACTTTTAATGATCTTTACAGACAAAAAGCCAGAGATTTATACAGTACTATCTATGGGTCAGTGTGAATAGTGGATTGTGATTATCTGGAAGGTCAGATGTGAAAAGTCGATTGTGATTGGCTGAAAGTCCAGGTGTGAATAGTGGATTGTGATTGGCTGAAAGGTCAGATGTGAATAGTAGATTCAATAATAGTGGAACACGCTACAATCCGTCACGTTCTTTGAGATCTCAAAACTCTGGACTTCTAGTAAGTCCACTAAAGGTGGTAGAACATTCTCACATTTAGCTTCTAAACTTTGGAATAGTCTTCCTGACAGTGTTCAGGGCTCAGACACACTCTCCCAGTTTAAGTTCAGATTAAAGACGTATGTTTTTAGCGAGTTCTACACATAACACACATCACATCATAACCTTGTGCTTCAGAACATCTGATCAACTTGTGCTGTTAATATCATAACAGCAGCTACGCTAATTTCTCTCCACTGCTTTTCTTTCTCTCCCCATCCCGAGGCATCCTGAGGTTGCTTCAGCCCCAGTCACGTCCCACCTCATGAAGATTATGGACCTTTAAAGAAGTAGATGCCCACAAACATCCTGAAGCACACAGAGATGTACCAGTGCCAACTGAATCCCACTTCATGTGGAGTTTGGACACTTGGCCTCTTCGAGTGTTTAAAGGCTCTGGCATGGAGAAGCTGGTGTTGGATCTGTGATTATCACAAATGTTGAGATATTTTATGAGTTGCTTAGTAGCTCCTGGTTCCACAACGTCAACTGACTGTAAATAGTGGATTGTGATTGGCTGGAATTAGTTCAGGTGTGAATAGTGAATTGTGATTGGCTGAAAGGAGTTCAGGTGTAATATTTAATTTCTTAATGCTGGGATGTGAACATGGAATAAGGTGATAATCCACAGCTATGTGTGAGACCTTACACCATTATAATGTTCTCCGTGGAGATATTCGTCTTTCTGCATTTTGTAAAAGAGGCTTGAATGATCTCTTACATCTCTACACAAAAACCTGGTTTTAAGTTCTGGTATAAACTATCTTGAAATGTTTAAAAATAAACTAGCTCCTGGACTACGCAACCCATCCTCTCCTGCACATCACATGATCTCACTGAACACTCACCTGTTTCCTGTTCGGACCTGATTACTACACTTATTTAAACCCTACTTTCTGTAGCATCGGCCATTTCATACACAGTTCCTGCATCTTGTTTGTTGCATGTTCTTACTTATGTTCTTCTGGTCTTGATGGTGTGTGTGTGTGTGTGTGTGTGTGTGTGTGTGTGTGTGTGTGTGTGTGTGTGTGTGCGTGTGTGCGTGTTCAGCACACATTGAAACATTTTTTTGAACGGTTTATCAAAAATTCACAAATGTTCAACGGGGTCACTTAATTTTTTATGTTTCTGTAGAGAAGGAGACGTGTGTTATTGTATGGTGGGAGTCTTCAGTTTCAGTGCTTTTATAACAGTCAGAGGTAAAAAATGTAGCTTCAAGTTTAGACTTCTTCAAGAATGAGATGTTTGGAGCTTTATGATAAAATCAATTTCCTGAATTGTCTGCCCATGTTCACAAACGCTCTTTGTTAATGTTTACTAATAGAGTAAATGAAATGGTGCATAAGTAATCATGACAAACTATGTATCATTCTAAAGGTCTTGGGCTCAAGCATCAATGATAGATCAGGTTTTCACTGGAAAGCTTATAAGGAACATATTTGCTGAATTTATGTAATAAGGGACCACTAAACAACATGCCATAAAGCACTTTCATTCCAATGAAACAATAGTGTTGTAAAATAAATCTGGAAGTATTGTTTGTTTCTGATACGGAGTAACGTTCAGAATAATAATAAAAAAAAGCACTTCAGCAGCTATAACATTATCTTTTCCAGCAATATCGACTCTGATAAAGAAAACTAAATTGTGCATGGAGCACACTTTTGTCAGTAACTGTTACCATTGAATTTTATGTAATTTTAAGCTTTGAGTTCATAAAAAAGCGTGCTAATCTGATGGAAAGGACGTTGGAAAATAGCTGCTAAACAGAAAGTAAATAAGTAACTAAATTAATTCTAATAATTTCTACTAAAAATGTAGTGTTTGATTGGTCAATTTAACAATGTTGAGTAAAACACAAAACCCAACAAAATTGGACTATTGCGTGTACCGTAGCTGCACAACTTTCTTGTGGACAACAGCAAAATTGGAAAATTTGGAGTTCTGCAGGTTTTTGGAGCATGCTGCCTATCATGAGCAGACTGTTATTTTATTGCTTTTAGAACCTATGAATTTTAAAATGTTTGTGGTTGTTTACAAAAATACTGGGGTCAGACAGGGAGCAGACCAGCAGCAGACAGGCAGCAGACAGGGAGCAGACAGGCATTAGACAGGGAGAAGACAGGCAGCAGACAGGGAGAAGACAGGCAGCAGACGAGCAGCAGACGGGGAGCAGACAGGGAGAAGACATGCAGCAGACTGGCAGCAGACAGGCAGCAGATGGGGAGTAGACAAGAAGAAGACAGGCAGCAGACAGGGAGCAGGCAGGCAGCAGACAGGCAGCAGACGGGGAGCAGACAGGGAGCAGACAGGCAGCAGTCCGGGAGCAGACAGGAGCAGACAGGCAGCAGACAGGGAGCAGACAGGGAGAAGACAGGCAGCAGACAGGGAGAAGACAGGCTGCAGACGGGGAGCAGACAGGGAGAAGACAGACAGCAGACTGGCAGCAGACAGGCAGCAGACAGGGAGCAGACAAGCAGCAGTCGGGGAGCAGACAGGGAATTTTTTTAATTATTTCTTTAAGTAAAAAGATTTATTACAATTTGAAGACATTGTAGGACTTTAAGAAGAATGTTTGCTATTGACCAGAATGATGTTCTTTTACCGTATTTATTTATTTATTTAGCTATTTATTTATAAGGTAGTTGCATATTAAGACCCTGTAAAGAATGTTTACTATTAACCAGAATGATGATGATGTGGTCTTATTGTTTCTAAGGACCCGTGAAATTGAAATTGTTTTACAGTTTCTTGCCAGTCGTGTATTACAGGTTCTAGCAAAGTAAATAAATGCATTTTTAAATGTTTGTGATTATTCGAGTTTCCCACAGCAAATAGTTTATAGTAAATAAAATCAATAAAAAGAAAACATGTTCAACTTGCATATTAAACGTTCTTAAATGGAAAATAACATTAAGTAAAATGTACAAATAATTATTATGTGATTATGTTAATATGTGACAAATTGGTTTGTTTTTACTCAAATAAACTGTGAACTTCACCTGGATTTCTTTTGTTTATAAAACTAAATTGTGAACTGTAGAAACTACTCAACCTGCTTGTGCTGTTTTTTGACATAAGTGAGACGATCATTAGTGTATAATGTATTTCTCCATCTGAGAATTATTGCCAGATGTTGCATTTTTAAGCCTCGCTGTTTCATTTTACTGTAAAGTGGTTGCGATCGGCTACTCGGGCGGGTGATGGACTGCCCCGCCTTCAGTTTAATTGCATTTCAGTTCATGTACACAGGCAGTGTGATGGAAACTCACAACCCCTATTGTATTAATTTTAACGAGGGCAGACGTGTCTCCATCTTCGACAAGCGTTAACCCCCTTTCGCACACACCCGTTCACGCTGAATTGATCACCCTGAAGGTCGCGCTGTGACCTGACGCAAGGCTCGCCGGTGATGAATGCCGAGATCAGACCGAGGAGGTTAATGAAAACCCTGTTTGCTGTACATGAATAAAAGCCTCCGGGATGATGCTAATGAGGCTCTGCGCTGAAACATATGCACCCCGGGACAACCGCTATTTATCCAAGAACTGCAGCGGCTTCAAAACACAATCACTCGACATCCCGTGAATTTATTAGTCTCTCTGTAAACAATCCGAGACGCTTCGCATTAGAGTTTCCTGGAGAATCGCATTTACGCAAAGTGTGCGAGAAAGAGGGATGTTTAATTGTTGCCATGACGACGGAGCACCATGAGCCTATAGCTTATTTTACATCCACTACATCTACAAATGGGCAAGTATTGGATCACCAGACTTTTCCAACCATATGTGGTTCCTCAACAAACTGTTAGCATTGACATGGAAGCACACAATTGTTAAGGGCGTCGTTGGATACTGGAGCATGAAGTTTTCTTTTCACTTGAACTAGAAGACCAGAACCTGTTCCAGCATGACAATGCCACTATGCAAAAAGCCAGCTCCATAAAGATCTGCTTTCCATGGGTAAGAAGATCTCCTGCTATAGAGCTCCAAACCTATTTTGGGATGTATCCTCACCTTCTCACCTACAGCAGTACCTGACAGAATCTAGTGGAACATCTTAACAGAAGAGTAATGAGGATTGGTTTCTTGTTGAGTTCCTTGAGGAGTTTTACCACCATCAGCTCATGGTTTAATCATGAGTGAAACATTTTAGGGAGTAATTTATGAATACAAAAGTTTTAATAACTAGTCGGCATTATCAGTAACACCGTGTACCATCTGAGATAATTATTTTTTCTACTGATAATTTAGTTGCAGAGATTTTGACCTTTTTTTTTTCCTTTCCAGTCTTAGAAATTGAGTGATGACTCACAAACCTGATTCAATTTTAAGCTAAAACAACATTCTGACTATTACATGCCCCGAGTGCTCTCACACTAAATGTACCTTCAAGTACTTTGGGAATTTTTGCTCAGCATTTCTGTGTCACATCACACCTACACAAGTGTGGGCCTTGATGTCTTTGGGTGAGTCAGTGTATCTCTCAGGTTCTCTCTGAGTCTTCAGCACTTTTCCTCTCTCATAAAAGTTTGATCAGGAAGCTGCTTGAGATGCCTCCTGAATTCCTCGTCGGAGCTTGTTAACGTCACTTTAACAAGTTGATCCACATGGAGAAATTACAGATGTGCAGTGAACAGAAGACATTTCAAAAACACCTGAGTGTGGGGTGATGAATCGGAGACACTCAAACCAACCTGAAGATGATGAAGACAATTTTCTTGTAAGAAATAAAACATCACTTTTTTATTCATTTAATGTTGTGGAAAGCCAGGAAAAGAAGTTCACAATATATTTAGTTACATTTTAGTAGCTATAAACAGTTTTTCCTCACCATTGTTTATTTTTTCCTTTTTCCTCAAGTTAAAAAGACAAAATGCACAGCTTTTTGTGTTACAGAGAAACTGGATTCCTTCTATCAATGTTGCATGAGCACATTTGTCCTGACAGAAAACCTCACCAAAAGTATTGGAACAGCTTTCTTCTCCAGCCATACAGTATGTGGTTCCTCCTCACACTGTTCTTACAAAGTTGAAGGCACATAATAAGTTGTACTTTATCTGTGGATGTTGAAGTATGACTCTGACTCAAAGCACTTTTGTACGTCGCTCTGGATGGGCGTCTGCTAAATGCCGCAACTGTAAATGTAAAAGTATGGAATTTTTTCTTCACTTGAACTAGGAGACCCAAACCTGTTCCAGCATGACAATGCCCCTGTGCAAAAAGCCAGCTCCATGAAGATCTGCTTTACATGGGTTGCGAGTGTGTGGAAGATCCTCTGCTGTAGATCTGCAACATTTTTTAAACATGTCTGGGATGAATGTGAAAGTTGACTGCACCCCAGACCTCCTCAGCTTCTCAACTACATCTTCCCAGAAGAGTGAAGCTCGTTATAACAGCACCAAATGTAAGAGCATGTCAAAATCTCTCAAGGGGTCAAAAACACCCTCAGACTCCAGAGGGTTAAGGAGTAAATGTGGACTGGAATGTTCAAACTTATAGTGGTGTCCATATATTTAAAATTTGCCCATTTAGTGCATCAACGATTTCTAAACTTCATAACAATTTTCGATAAGATGTTACTATGGAAACATAGTGTATAGTTTGTAATAAAAAACACTTCTGTTCTGGAAAATTAATCAACATCTTCTGCCCAATCACAATGCGGAACTCAACAGTCGTGTAATGCGTCATATTCAGTGTCTTGCACGCTAATGTTCATTCATTATGGAAGTGAAATGTGTTCCGCTTTTGATGAGTAAGTGATGAATAATTACACTGAAGTTTCTGCCAAAAAAAAAAATCTATTCAGAGGAATTCAGATGGAAAATTAGAAAGTCGGTAAACGAACTCCAAGGAAATGATGCTCCATTATCATGAAACAATATGAAATGAAGTCTTTGAAGTTTTTACAGATCTGCCAAAGACAAAGGCATTTTAATAACTTCTTTTTTTTCTTTTCTTTTGTCATATTTTACCAAGAATTGCAGCGAATTAAAATACAGGTTTAATTCAAAACCCCAGATGCCATGCAATGCAACAGGAAGCTGGAAAAACAGCTGGAAACATAAAAGGAAAATTTTTACCTAAATATGTAAAAACAAGCAAAAAGAAAAAAAAAAAAAAACTTCTTTTGCAATCATCCTGTTCATATTTATTTATTTATTAATTTATTTGTTACGTTTTTATAATAATTTCTTATTTTTTTATTTTTAACTTTTTTGTTCTCTTTATTATTTTCATGATGTTTTAATATTGATTTTTGTTTAACCTTTTTATTTTATTGTTTATTACAAATTTTTTTTTCTAATTTATTTTAAACTACCTTTTTTTCTAGACAAATTTTTTTTACACATTTCGCACATAAAGCTTATAAGCAAATAAGGTTTATCCATGGAATTACCAACCCTTTCCCAGTCCACAACTGTGAGGAACCAGCAAGGAACCTATGAAAGTGGCTTGAATTATCAGCTTATCGATATGTTTAGAGCTCAAGGCGACTGATGAAGGCTTCTGTAACTGAAATCTTTAGAAGTGTATCTAGAGCGAAGTCCTCACTGAGCAGCACATTGATCTTCGAGTGAATGTGAAGAGCTACGCTATCGACCGCTTCAACTTAGAGTCGATCCATTAGTTTAATTAGAGAAGCCATTGGCTGGAGCATCCTTCTGACGTACGACTGAAAACCAAGGTAGCGATGTGCAGGGTTTCCTGTGTGCTGGTCCGGGTGAGAATATTTATGAGTGTGATAAGACAGTGGAATAACATTCAGCATGGTGGGAGGCCTGAAGGCATTCAGGTCCTTGTTGTCTCTCTGGAACAAGTCATTACTATTCTACATCCCGTCTCTGCTCTCGCTTCAATCCGGCCCGAGACGTGAATGTATCTGACAGCAACACCACTGTTTATTCTAACGCATAAAGCAGATCACACTTATGAAGGCGGTTTGTTCAGAAGTTAGTTTAAAATATTTGACACAAACATCATTACATGGCACATCATATATACATCATGACATGCAGTATACATCACATCACATAAATGTCTTCTAACAAATCAACATCTTAATGTTTTATTTCGGTTATTTTTTTAGATGCACACTTTTTTTTAAAACTATACATTTTTTGTTAGAAAATTGCGTTTTTTGTATCAGTCAGTGAAAACATCACTTTTTAAAAACTCTCTCCAAAGTGTATAGATTTGAAAACGCAGTTTTCGTGTCACATTGCGAACTGTGAAAACCCGAGGCTTTCGAAAACGTTGACGGTGCCTTTCCTCGATATTGCCGTGACGTATCAAAAAGCCAGAAAGGAAATAAATGGCAGGCGGAAAATATGCAGGTTTGAAGTGTCTCACGTTTTTGCTCATGCGCTGTACAGGGACGTAGACATTTCAGTGATGATAAGCAACTTTTGGGAAACAATTAAAAATGAAAGTGTGGACACAGAACATCAGATTTATCCAGATTCGTGTAGACGTAAACCGGTACACTGCTCCTCTTTGTCATAAAAACTATAAAACTAGAATCCTGAATACTGATTGGTCAGAAAGTGCTGATATCTTCTATATTTTGCACCATCGGTGTAGATTAAAATTGCTTCTATTACCGCACGCGGCACGTCCACAGAGACGTGAGAGAGACAGACGTCTAATTGTTCATATAGTGACACTGGTCCTGAAAGTCAAATAGAAATTCATCTCCTTTGGAAAAAAATTGGTTTGTTATCGGTTTCTGACATATTTAACACACTGTTAACAATCACTATTAAGACCACAAGTAGAGAGTTAGGACCTGACTCATGTGATTATGTTAAAGTTGATGCTGAACCTCGCTCTATGCATCACATCATTATAAAATAAAATCACCTGTAACATGCATACAAATGAAGATAAGCGAAGCACTATTTATACAGCGTTCGATCCCACGCCGCTTCCGTCAGCATCGTCCTCTGTCATTTGCTTTTTTGATTATAATGATGCGATCGATTTAGCCGCTCGCTCGTCTTTCACCGGTAATGACTTTGAAAGTGTTGCCTCCTACACTTTTTTACTTACCTGCACTCAGAATAGCTCTTGTTTATGTATTCACATCTGCCATATCTCATATGTTACTTCATTACAGGTTGAAAAAAAGCAGCCTGTAAACATTTTTTTTTTTATTAAAATAAAAGAAATATCAGATCAAAATGAATCTGGAGAGAAACTAAAACAGAAAGTGCTTAGTGTTTAGAAAGAGTAGAGGTTCTTAAGCTCGTTTGATGCATGTGATTTTTAGAGGCGCATCAATAATAATACTAGTGGGAAAAATCCAGTACTTTTGCTTTGTTTTTTTTTTTGTTTTTTGTTTTTTTTTATCAGAAAACCAACATCAGATATCAGAGGCTATTGTATGATCTGAAATTAGAGTATGTTGTCTTCCTAATAAACAACTGATACAAAATAAAAATGAATCTATTTCTCACTCCATCTCTCCTCACAGTCTCTCCATGGACAGCCTGCAAATAAATGTGATTACTATATGATTATTCATGGGAGGTGTTTGCTTAGTGGTTGGAAGGTTTATGAGTTCAAATCCCAGCCATATCAAACTGCCCCTCTGGTGCCTCTGAGCAAGGACCTTAACCCTATAGCTGCTCGGGTATATGAATGACATAAAATGTCAGTAGCTCTGGATAAGGGCATCTTCTAAATTACTGTAAATGGAAATAAACAGTTTATACTGTAACTTCAACAAAATCAGCTGCATGATGAAACTATAACAAGTTTTCTGGTTACATAATCGTACCTTTGGAGCATATACAGTATTACACAGAAGTGGTACTTTAGTGATAAAGACTGTATCACCGCTGTAAGGTTCTTACCCAAGGGCCCATTCAACTGTTCAGTAGTGTAATTGCTCTGGATAAGGGCATTTAATAAATGCTGTTAATGTTTGTAAAGTTATAAAAAGGAATTCTTTAATATCCGGTTTCATTTTGAGCCTGGTGCCTCTCAAGGTTTCTTCCTCATACATTATAGTGTTTCTTTCGTCACCAAACTGTTGGAGGAAAACTTTAAATTTGATTGCAATTTCATTGGACGGAATCAGACAAAAAAATTCAACCTCACTGCCATGAATAGATGTTTTGACTTTGTATTTGGTAATGAGCTGAACAAAGAAATAAAAGTCTCATTTTCAGAAACTTCCTCCAAAACCTGTTCTTCTCCACAGGAAAAATAATAATCAATGACCTCTTGAACCCAATAACTTTGCCTAATACCATTTTCCCCTCTGGTGCAATATTATGTGCAATATATTTCTTTTATTGTTCTATATTTAAAGTCCACTTCTGTACAAAGCAAATGTGTGTTATAGTACAACTGACCCTCATCTCTATTCTCTTTTATCTGTTACAACAAAGAGCTGCTGAATTCTGGATTGTAATTGGTCAAATACACAATGGTCACACATATACCCTCTAACATACACCCTTTCAGACATTCACCCCTGCACACACATACACCGTCTCACATACACCTCCCCACATAAAACCCCTAACATACACAACTCACACACCCACATCTCACATACAACCCCTCATAAATACACCCTTCACATACATGCCCACACCTCATGTATAACCCACAGTATAACACCTTCTATGTACATGCCAACATTCCAATACAGTGTTGTGTTGTTTGTACAACTGCTCTTAATGAAGTCCTCTGCATAAGTCATTACACAACAATATCATTTTGTAAATTTCCCTTTGAGATAAATTAAGTGATCTATAGGTGTAAGAAACCACACAAAGCCAACTGACTTCTGTAGTGCCTTGGTCTTGGAGAACTGAAGTTTCATGTCACTGTGTAACAGAACAACACGTAAATGGTATAAATTTGAAATTGAAGCCATTTGCCTTAATTGAATAAACTGCAGGGTGGTTAAAGTAACTGTGCTTCATTGCTCCATGTCAATACAAATCAATAGCAATAAAGCCTTATTCTGATTAGCGATATTCAGGACCGGACAGCGCCATTCTCTTTCTCCAAGCTGCTCTGTTCCTTTCCCACTGAGCAAACACCAATTTTAACTCCCCTGTACATCATGACACAATTGGGAAAAAAGGCCTGAAAATTTAATTTTTCTGCAGTGGAATCGCAAATCAGTAGAAGCTCATGGGACTCTTTTTTCTGTAGCAAAAATTCAGAAGATACGACGCATAAGCGCCCTTTCATACTTGTTTGAATGTGAGAAGAAAATATTACTACAAGGAATTTAGAGCTAGTTATAGATGGGTTACTGAATAAATCATTCGCTTGCTAAATTTCCTTGTTATTTCTTAAAACGAATCAAAATTTTTACACTCCAAGCTCACACTGTCCCACTGGCATTAGATTGCCTTTTAATGATCTCAGACTGCTTTTTATTCTCCCCAATTCTACCCCCATCAATATGATAATGAGTAGCCACCATTTTACATTTAATTGTCATTTATTGCCCATGTATAAATTGCACAGCGGTGGGGACTCAGTGGTTGAGGCTCTGGGCTGCTAACTGGAGAATTTCCTGGTGCTGCCAAACTGTGTTTGCTGAGTGCCAATGCAATTAGTTTAACCCTTAACTGTTTGGTTAACTGCATATTGCATATTTGAATAAAAATATCTCTTAAATTAATAAAATTTGATAAGGTCATATCTTCACATGGGCCTTATACCACTGCTACGCAAAGGACACTCATCTAATTCTCTCCCTCCTCTACAGACACTCTCGTTTCTGTTTGGATCGCAGCATGACTGCAAAACATCTCACTGTTAATGGCAGCTCATCAAATGAAGCTAAAACCCAGAATACTGACCTGCTGTTTATCCCAGAAATTTATCTCCATGTCAAGATCTCCTAAGTGGGCAGTGGTAGCTTGGTGGTTAAGGCTTTGGATCTGAAGGCTGTGAGTTCAAATCTTAGTCCCACCAAGCTGCCCCTCCTGGGCCCCTGAGCAAGGAACATAACCTATAACTGCTCAATTGTATGACTGACATAAATGTAAGTCACTTTGGATAAAAGCATCTGCCAAATGCCATAAATGTGAGATCTTGTGATCTCACCTTCGATCTTCAAACGCTTCTTTTCACGTTTCTAATCTTATATGCTTATGTCCATTCAAGATTGTCACTGAAAGACATTTGACCTCTGCAAACATTCCAGAATGCAGCTTTATGATTGGTTTTTCAACCTCCCTATGTTTCCTATGAAAACGATGCCACTTAGTAAAGCTTACTGGCTTAAAAATGATTGTGTTTCTACTATAGATTTAACCTACAGACCCACAGATTTCCAGTGTTACTAAACACCCTAAATTATATCACCTACAGTATATTGGATCTTCTACCTTCTTTTTACCTAAAATCTTTAATTATATTTGTATAACACAAGGTATTAGCATATGCCCTGATATCATAGATGTCATTTAATTGTAATGAAGAAGCTTTCAGAAGGAAAAAAGAGAATAAAGAATACAAATAAATGTGAAACATTTCTTCTAAAAAGACATCTCGTGATGTGTTTATAAAATATTACAATTCAGACAAAATAAAAAAAAAAACAATACTTTATCATACTTGTTAATAAGTTAGTTTGGCACGAAGCATTGGGCACGACAATAAACACTTGGTGAAGTTCCTGATGGAGGTGCAGGATTGCTGGCTGTAAAGCTGGACAATATGAAAGAACCATGGAATAAACTACGGAAGACTTCTGGAAGAACCATACAGTAGACTAATTGAAGATACAAAGAACCTGGGTAAGACCCAATGCCTGCTAAAGAGACTTGTATAAAATGTGTACTTTAAAAGAAAATGTGAAAGTTTTATTTTTTGTATATCTCAGCTTGTTAGGATGCTGAGGTTGAAGCACAGGGTTTGCCAACGTAGAGCATCTCTGGAGAAAAGACGGTTAAGGGCCAAATTCAACGTGATCCAGTGGCCACTTGGCAGGGGTGGAACTTGAACCCCTGACCTTCAGATCAATAATCCTGAGCCTTGATCATTGTTCTACCACTGTTCTATATTTTAGGACCATCTAGTATCTGTAGGTAGGGATAGAAAGGTTTGGATCGACCTACCAGGAAAAGCAGAAGAAATAAATGAAAGCATATGAATATACTTAAATCAAATACATATTCCAACCCACCCAAGTCCTGAGCAGAACATTTAGAATTGATGGGGTTATTTCAGGTTATTTATTGTGCTTGCAAAATCTCCATCAGTCTGTTCAGTCCAAGCCTTATGCTTATCTTGAAGTCATTTAGTGCAGGAGATTTAGTGCCCACCATTTAGTGCTCGCTGTATATGTGAAGAAAATTTTTACTAGGAATTATGATGTGACCTGGTTTCGACACTGCAAAAGAGCAAAAAACAAAGGCATACTTTACAGCACTCTCCTTAAGGACTGTCTGGGTGAAAAAAAAAACGTTTTATGAAGATAAATGAAGTGGAGAAGTGGAGAAGAGAAGAGTATTGTTCTTTCTATTAATAACAAGGTACAAATGCTGTGTCTGGGGAACGTGATGAAACATCATGCTTGAAATAGTCTGATCAAGGCAAGTGCACTGTACATCAAACAAATTCAGGTCTATCCTGGACTCCTTGGCTGGTTTTATATCCCACTTGCTAGTTTTCTTACAGACATAGTCCTGGCTTTAACACTTATACGGGGAACGGATAATGGAATTTGCTGCAATCTGCTGCAAAACATGATAAAACCTGCTGACCCTGAAGGAGATGAGGCTGGATGCTAAATTAGTTCTATTTGTTCTAGACAGCTGACAAGATCATTAATGTTATAAATGACGGCAGTAGATTATTTGGAGTGTTAATATCAGCTCGATACAGAACTATTATTTAAAGTATGAGGAAGTCCAGGTGTACCCTGGAGAGATTAGAAGGTCAGAGTCCTGGAATCTGACCAGATTTGGAACCATCTTGTGGATTTATCATTGATTGTGAGATTATGGTTGGGGCAAGGTGCAATGCAAATCAGGGTCAGTTTTGAGATGCAGCCTAGATGGACTAGACAAAAGAACCTTCCCTCAGACATTTATATTTCTACTTAGATACCAGACATCTCAGCATAGGTGGCAGCTGAAACTTAATCCTCACAAATTTAGAAATGCTGTTCATGATCCAAACTGAAGCTGAACAATCCATCCTCCCAAGTTCTCCCACACTGACCAATTTGCCATACTTCCTCCACTGGTCTCATGCCACTTCCCACGTCAGCTTTTAAAGACCTACAAATGAAAACTTGGACCAGTACCCACCTAAAGCACTCATCTCAACCTGTACTGCACCATGCTTTCTCTCTACTACTGCACAAACTGATCACAACACCTCTCAGGGTACGATGAAAACATGCCTCAAGGCTCTTCTCTGTTCTGGCATTTAAATAGTGAAATAAAATTTCCCTCAATGTTTGAACTGCTGAGTCACTATCTGGCTTCAAATGATGACTAGAGGCCTACATGTTCCTGAAGTACCTACATTAGCACTATGTTATAGAAAAAAAAAGATCATGTTTTTTCACACTTTGCTATCTCCCCCAAAAGATTTTTAGACTGACTGGCATTTAGTACACTTAGGATCTACCTAGTACTATTAGGATGAACCTGTATCTATTAATAGAAACTTCTAAAGCTCTTCAATTCTGGAATTGTTTAATGGAGTGCATACAGTTGTTCGGTTTAGCAATTTAGAACTATATTTTATATTTACAACAATTGGCAGATATTATTATCCGAAATGAAAAGAATTTGAATTTGTTTAAGGGTCCAGCAGTGGCAGCTTGGTGGTGCTGGGATTGAAACTCAAGATCCAAAGTCCAAGGTCTTCACTATTATCATTTCCCTGTTATTATTGGGTAATTGATGACTGACACCATTTACCATTTCAATTCTTAAGTAAATAAAACAAATGAAAATAGCTGTTCCATAAAAGTTAATTTTAGCTTCCAGCCAGACCTTGCTTAAGGGCCCCAAGAGAACAACTTGCCAATAATGGGGCTTGAAACTCTTGACCTTGTTTGAGGGCCTTAAGAAAGGCAACTTGTTGATACCCGGGCTTGAACCCCTGACCCTGCTCGAGGGGCTTAAGAGAGGCAACTTGGTGATACCGGGAATTGATCCACCAACCTGATTCTGATTAGTAACCAAGACCCAGAGATATCACCTCCCCTTTAATAGCTCAAGTGGATCATATGAGCCATATTTATTCTTTATTTATTTGGAGACTGATGTTTGATGCATAAATTTCTTGACATTAGTCTTTAAAGGCCTGTTTTCATTGTTGCTCGTTGCTAATAAAAAAAAAAGATGGATACATCAAATAAAATAATATAATTTCTTGAGCCTTGTAGCTGGTCTCTGTGTGGTCAGTTGCGTTTTCATACAGCAGCTATACAATTAACATAAACACTACAGAAGCTGTAGTGCTTAGTGCATAATTAGAATGAGTATGTGGTATGTAGCTCGATCCTCATCAAGACCGCAGTCCACCCCTGGATAAGATCATCCTTGAAGAATGAAAATGTATTTCACTTTTCATTAACTGGTGAAATAGGTGGTGAGAATGTGCGGCGGTAGCTAGGTGAATTAGCCTGCTCTTCATGCTTTGACTTCTTTTTAGAAGGTCATGAGTTCTAATCCCATCACCACCAAGTTGCCACTGCTGGAACCTTTAGCACAGCCATAACACCTCAGTTGTGTAAAAGAGGTACATCATGAGGTACATGTCATTCGGGAAAAGGTACACGCCATTCAAATGCAGAGAATGTAAACGTAGAAAGCTAATGAGCTACCTTTTGTTAGCTATTAAATGGTAAAAAATTCCTGTACTTTTTTGTTTTCATTTAGTTTTTACCTTGTAACACTAAATCACACCCCACATGCACCTTGTGGCTAATTTGTCTATTTTCATTTTTTAATTATGGTCCATTTGGATTTGTGTACAGGATGCAAGAATTTACACAATGCACCGTTTTGTTGTAATGATATGGTCATTGATTCCTTGTGCGTTGGTGAAGGATTGTTTTGAAGCGCCAAACCCTTTGGAAACAAGGTAATAACTATGCTCAATGAGGTGCTGATTGTTCATTGCCTCAGATCACTAGAAAATAAATTAACTACTCATTCACAATTAAAGTTCCCACTCCTTTGACAAGAGTATTTCAGAAAGAAAAAAAAAAACACAACGTAAAGAGTGGCGTAAAAATGTACAGAATCCGAAATATATATGTGAAGGATTTGTAGAAGAATGAAGCAATTTCTTTTGACCTGGTTATGGGGCCATAATTACCTGGTAAGCATTTAAATAACATGACTGATTCTGTTTTATATCTGTAGAATGTCAGAGTGCAGTCAATCCACATTCAAATAATTCCTTCATGATTTGGATCCACTGAGTGTTAAATAGCACAAGGCCACAGGGAAATTCTCTGCACTGAATGTAATGATGTGTCTATTTTAATCGCCATATAAATAAGGGTTTACATACCAAACTTACAATTGGCCATTTCATTAAATCTCTACACACATGGACACACACATACCTTCATCTAGCATGATCTATTGTATTGGTATAGAATACGGAGGTAATAAAAGCAATTCACTGAAAAAGCCATACTCCCATTTTAATAGATCGTTAAATCCTAAATCTCTTCCACTGTTTTCTTAACAAAGTGATATGAAGGTCACATGAGTGTTGGACAGCATGTCTTACATGGACCTGCACCTCCACAAGTCACCGAGTTGATTATTCCATATCACTTTGCAGAACGAATAAAAGGTTATATCATGAAAAGATTTACAGGTCTATCCATCCGTCCATCACCACTCCACTTTAAAGTGTCATCTGTCTTTCATGAGCACTGAGAATAAGGCTTTGGCTGTCCACATCTCGTTTTCTCCCAGGGTTATTATTACAGAAGAAAGGTGCCACTTGCGAGGTAATGTTTCGCTAGGGTCAATAGCTTTTTCTCAAGACATCCGGGATTATTTCGGAGCTCGATTTATATGGGAGCAAAACCTTATTTCTGTCTGTGAAGGTAATGAATGGAAAACAATGTTCAGTTCCTCTGGGGGGAAATTACAAATATGCAGTTACGCCATTCAGCCCGAATAACACTAACTGCATTTTCTATTGTAGACAAATTCACCACAGTTTCATTATGGAAGCTCACGTTCTGGCATCTTCACACCTCAGAGGTGGGAAAACAGACAATCTTCTCTACAATGGAATTGAAAACTACTGTATGTTTTATGTTATGTTGAGATCTTTGGACGAGAAGGTAATCAAGTGACAACCAGGTGACAACAACTCATTCAAAATCACATAGTGCTCCTGCTATAGAGCTCCAACCCTATTGAACACCTTTGGGATGAAGGTGAATGCTGACTGCACCCCAGGCCTCCTAACCTTCTCACCTACATCACACCCTTGTAGTTGAATATAACTCCATAAATCTCCACAAAATCTAGTGAACATCTTCTTATAACACGAAATGGAGACTAAATGTGGAATAAAAAATAAACAGCTGAACTTAAAAAATCCATCTTCACAGAAGATTATTAAAGGTTATTAAAGGAGCCCAGTTCATATGAAAAGTAAAATTATTTTATATTGGCAGCAAGAAACTTTCAAGAGGAGCTGACCAGAAGACCTGAGTGGAGGAGTGAAGATGGAGAAAATTGCTGATGCATTAAGGTGCAGAATCAGACAGTGTGTTGTAGAAATAAATCAAACCTGAACTTCACAGAAAACTGATAAAGAAACACTAATATTGGAGTAATATGGTCAATGTTTCTTCACCTTCACCAGGAATAATGAGGAAGACTAATGTACAACAAGGTACAAAAGTTTAACTACAATGATTGTTATTATATAACAATTTGCATGTTCTTGTTAGAAAGAAAATGCTTAATTCCATAGCAATAACCTTCAGATAGAAGAAGCCACCCTTATAAACCACACTGATTTGTGTGCTAAAATGTAATGATGAGTCTGAGATCACTTCAAGATGTTTTACTGTACATGCAATGACAATGGTCCAAATGTTCAACCCTAAGATCAGAACCTTGGTTTTTGCTTTTCATTTAATTGTAGAAAAGTTGCTTGTCAGCAAATGTCTCAATTTTTAAACAAACTGGTTCTGTTGAAGTTTATTGGAAAATAGCTTTCAGAATCATCATCATAACAATGATAGGAATTGCCCTACATCTAAAAAAATATAACTCAGAAAAAACGTATAAAAGGTAAATAATCCAAACCTTCTAAACCTGATCCTTTCCAAATAACATTCTGTCTTCCAGATAAGTCAAAGTATTCCCTCGATGACAACCAAACACTCAAGATGATTGTGAAAAACAATACGGGTTGATGGTGTTAAATGCAGGAGTGAGATCTATAAAAACCTAGACCACATGTGGTGGATCTCCTTCACAATGATTTATTTCATTTGTTGTGTGTAACAAGGTTTAATCCTCCCTGCCTTTCAGAAGACCAGGAATCTTGGAACAACTTGAAATCCTAGCAGAAAAAACCTAAGATACTACAACACGTGGCAAGCATGGGAAAGTTAGATCACATGATATGCCTATTAAAGATACCATACTCCAGTCACAAGGGGCCACTGGAGATCCTCATTGAGACGGCCATCTATCACGACTGTCCACTTGTCCACGCATCACTTGAAGAATGTGTAAACATCAGCTCAGTAAACGGGGTGGAGAAAATGACCAGCCGGAATCTAAAGCATTTCAAGGACCAAATAATTAATTGAACCACCAGAGTATTGAATAATCTCACCAAAGAGCTTTTCTTGCTCTTCTCCTTCAAGTGGGTATGCTTGGTTTTTCTACTGCCACTTCACATCATCGTTGACGGTGATCACAGTGTACTCTGAAACCATGAGACAATTTTCTATCTGATGCAGAGTTCATCACTTAAAACAAAGGAAAAACAAACAAACCCGAGCCATCATTTCCTTAATCAGAGACTGAACGCCATTAAACTGAAACCCTTTCAGCACTTCTGCAGAAGTTTTCCAAATGCTCGTTTGTCTCTGCAGAAATACTTTGCTTGGTCTGAATTCAGATCACAGCCTGCCATTTGACCTGCCATTTGCTGCGAAAAGAAATTACACATAGCCCCAAGAAGTGGAAGGATACATAAAACAGCAGATTTTCACTCTTGTTCTTGTACAGATTTCTTGTCATTTCATAAACTGTGAAATGTTTAGACATGGCTGACATTCCATGTCACTTTTTTTTATTTTACTGCAAAACTTAAAAAGTAATTTTTGCTCTTAACATTTTTAGGTGTATGCTCATTAAACAAAAATGACTAATCATAAGTAGTGCATTGATGTGGAAAAAAAGAATTAAATGAACATATGATATGATTTTTGTTCCCATAAAACATTTCTTTATTCACAGGCACAGAAAATCGAGTTAAGATGTGAGGTAGGTGAAGGGGGCGGGGCTTCTGGAACATTAGTGGCGGAACTCGTTAGAGAGAAAGAGAACTTCGATTGGCTATTCAGCTTAGCAAATGAGCACAAGAGGAAAAACTGAACTGACAAACGCAAACAATGAGGGAATGATGTCACCTATTAATTCTGTCCACGTGTTCCCACGTCTGTGATTTCATTATAAACAGCGGGTTAGAACAAAAAACGAACGTGAAATTCTGCTTGAAACTGGGCAAATCTTTCACAGAGACGTTTGACGTGAAGTGCAGGAGAGTCGTTCGAGGTGTTTTGAGTGGCACATGTGCTTCAAGAGTGGTCTCTGGAACCTCTGAACATCTCTGGAAGACGACAAGAGATCAGGAAGACCTTCAAAGAGCTCAACCCTTGAAAAATGTCAAAACCGTTCAGCAAATCGTGTACGATAATCGTCAGAGAACAATCCACACGATCTCACCTCTGCACCCGCCCTACTCACCAGACTCCACCCTCTTCCCGAAGATGAAGATCCAGCTCGCAGTTTTGACACCATTGCTTTCCAAAAAAAGACTTCCAGGACACATTCCAGAGGAACGCTGGGAGCGCAGTATTGCTGTGCAATGGGACTATTTTGAAGGTGTTAGTGTGTAAATATAGCTAAATAAAATACTTTTTGTAAACAGGGCTCGTCTCGAGACTTTGGTACCACCACGTATATATATTCACAGTTCTAGCTCTTTCAATTTCACTGTTTTGATGTCAAATATAGACTACTGCCATCTATAGGTATGGAGAAGTTATGATCTTTTATCCAAGTGCAACGTGTACATGCTAGTTGTCCTTCACCTGTAATCTGTCCGATGTGTTCTTCTGATAATTTGGACCATCACCGGTGATGCACGGCGACTCCACAATCGGCTTTCCTTAGAGCTTGTTTTTTTTTTTTTCGTGTCAGTTTGGTGGCCCCTCACAAGAGTTCAGAACAGCTGAACAAAAATGTCATTTATTCCTTATTCTACATCCATCTGGAATAACTGGAAATATGACAGTTTTAATAATAATAATAATAATAATAATAATAATAATACAATTAATAATAATAATAATAATAATAATATTAATAATAATAAAGTGAATTCTAGTTGTTCTTTCATTGTATACTTTAATAAACTGCCTTCTTGTTGACTCAATGTTCTTTTGATGAAGGAACAAACCCTCCAAAATGCTGCTTCCAACCTGCATTCAACAGTTTTGGCCCTGAGGCTCAGCAGATTGAGTGGCCTGGGCTTTGTATTGTTTTGGGAGCGCTAATACAATGAGTTTGCTGAGTAATGCTGTGCACAGCACAAATACAAAAACAAACAGGACTCTTTTAGCCCACTGCAGGGTATCTTCTGAAGTGAAATGGAATTTACTGGAATTTACAATGCTTGAAATTACAGCAGCTCTAAAATAATGTACGCTTCATTAATTTGTGTGAAGAAAGTGTTTTGTAAATCACATGCATCACAAGTTCTATGTTTTTTTTCCCCTGAATATTCTTCAAATTGTCTTTTTTAGACTACATGCTAATTTAGACTACATGCTTTCAACAGGGTTGAAATCTGCAGAGAAGCAGCAGTTTCAGGACCTGAAATCAGTCTCCGTGCTGTGAGATTAGAGGCTTCGTGTTTGTTCCAATCTTTGTTGTGCTTCTATTGGTGATGATTGAGCTGGAAAGCTCGAGTGATTATATCTAGCGACTCCTCCAATCTCGGCTAGTTAGCTCAACTTCAATCGCCTCCTCTTGTCCATTCTAAAGGAGCACTCTTCTAGCCACTCCACCTCCAGGAGCTATTGATGGATTTAAAAACATAATAAGCCACACTGAGATCCTTGTTTTAGGGCTATTACCCTGACCAGGAGCAATTTAGTTTTAACTGCAGATCAGGTGACTGAATACTGATGGAATCTGAGAAATCTCTAAACTGCAGCATTGTGGTGTCACGTTCCTGAAGCAGAGGCTGAGCTACCTGAGAATAAACGTCCACTAGTTCCATGTTTTTATGCTTTTAGTTGAAGACTGGCTGATTTACTGTAGACCAGGGTCCGAGAATCCAATGATGTTTAATTTGAGCAATTACCTTTGACACCAGGAATGTCCTTTATTTTAGGTCCACTGACAAGAAGATCTTATTGCATCTCATCAGGTAATTAACAATAATCACTTCGTACAATCTCAATAATTCAACTGCAGGGTTTGGGTTTGAGGTTTTTGATTGATTGATTAATTTTGTAAAAAGAATGATAAGTGGAGATCAGAAATGTTCAATCAGACCCAAAACATGGCACTTACATTTCAGCAGTCAGAACTCAGATCTCAGAACTCAGGAGTCAGAACTCAGCAGTCAGCACTCAGAACTTAGATCCAGAATAAACAATGACAATATTTTGAGGAAAATTAAGATAATAAACTCGTGAACGCAGTGTGTTTGGACTAATTCTAACGTCTGTGTACACGTCATGTGATCCTGCAGTTTAGTAGAAAACGTGACGTCCATATTTCTTTATATCCTGGCACTTTTTCCAGCACAGAACCACAAAGCCGTCAAAAAACTCCTCGGCTACGTGATCTAAAACCAATTTGAGAGTCTGAATAAACTGACACACATTTTCTTATCTTCATTTTGCAGCGAGAAAGCGGAGGTCCGACGGGGCGAATCTGGGGGTATAGTAACGGGAGAATTTAATTTTAGAGGTAAGCAGTATGGAAGAAAAGAAACGCTGGATAAGCAAATGTTTTTTTTGCCCTGCTTGAAAAGGTGATTTCTTTTGAGACTCGAGTTTAATTGGGTCTCAGAACACTTACTTTGTGTACGCCGCTGCCACGCGCTCCACTGTCCACGCTAACCGCTAATTCACCTCCCAATTCAATCTCAAGAAATAAACCGTATTTTGTGGAATGTGTCCTCACAAGAAACACACAAGTATTAGAGCTAATTAATTTCTACTGCACAGAGATGGAGAGAGTGAAAGAGAAAAGATAAGGTAATGCTGAAGATGAAGGTGATGATGAAGATGATGATGATGATGATGATGATGATGAATATTGTGATGGTGGTGATGGTGATAATGATAAATGTGATGATGTTGGTGATGATGATGATGATGATGATGATGATGATGATGATAAAAGTGATGGTATTGAAGGTGATGATGGTGATGAAGGTGATAATGATGGTGATGATGATGATGATGATGATGATGATGATGATGATGATGATAAGGGTGATGGTGATGAAGGTGATGGTGATGGTGGTGATGGTAAAGATTTTGATGAAAGTGATAATAAAGGGATGATGTTGGCAATGATGATAATAATAAAAGTGATGATGATGAAGGTGGTGATGATGATGATGGTGATGCTGGTAATGAAAGTGATGGTGGTGATGATGATAATGATGATGATGATAATTATAAAAGTAATTGTGATGAGGGTGGTGATGAAAGTGATGATAATAGTGATGATGATGATGAAAGTAAAGGTTATTATATTAAAATAGTAAACTAAACCAGGAGCATTTATCACCAGATCCTAACAATAAATTGTTGATAATTATGTCTAACTCTCACCTAACAATGGATTCCCAACACAATTATGTAAAACAAACTAATGTTAAATAAATATAAGAAAGTGAAAATACTGTGCTTCACCTGAACTCTCTACAGTGAAGATTTGTGCTGCAGATTTATGAAACGGCTCACGGTGGCCCTGACGCGCTTTTTTTGCCCTCAGCAGCAGGAGCTTTAAACTGGGTTCATCTTTCATTTCACATTAAACAGCAATAATACATCAATGAATATTAATGAAGCCGGGAAATAGTTTGTCAGCCAGACTCAAGGAAAAAAAGCCCAGAAGCCAATCATTAGCAGTGGAGCAGTGAGATACACATCTACGTTCACACCCACACACCCACACACACACACACACACACACACACACACACACACACACACACCTACACACACACACATTATTTCTTGACTACTCCAGTGAATATGAAGACGTCACATGTGCATCTTTACTCGTCTGCAGAACAAACTGTAGATTCAGACGCATTTTGATCATTTCTATTTTAACTATTTTAAATAAAAATAAAAATAAATGACATCACAGAAGGACTTTACTGATCTCCTATTAATACAGTAACTCAGTAATATTAAATGTTTCTGTTCCTGTTTATTTATTTATTCATTCATAATTTTTCATTATTTCTATTTTTTTATTAGAAACAAAAGGTTAAAGAAAGAGAAAAAAACAGCAGTCAAATCATAGCATTTAAAATGATGTACTGGTTTATTTTGTCTTTTTTTCTGAAACACAATTAAATTAAAGAATTATAAAAAACATGAAAAGCTCAATAAATAATTGTAAATAAATAGGATAATAAATTAATGAATTTATTTATTTAATTTATGTTTTTTGTTTTGTTTGTTTGTTTTTTCTCGATTAATTGATTGAATGGATGGATGATGTAATACTGAAACTCAAATTTTTGTCTCCACAACATCCTACATGCACTGTCCCTCTAATAATCTCATTTCTAATCCTGTCCATCGTCGTCACTCTAAATGAACATCTCAACATCTTCAGCTCTGCTACCTCCAACTCCACCTCCTGTCTTTTACTCAATGCCACTGTCTCTAATCCATACAACATCTCAGGTCTCACCACAGTCCTATAAACTTTCACTCTCACAGATACTCTTCTATCACAAATCACTCCTGCTATTACTCTTCTCCACCCACTCCACCCTGCCTGCACTCTTTTCTTCACTTCTCTAACACACTCTCCATTACTTTGCACTGTTGACCCCAGGTACCTGAACTCCTCCACAGCAGACAGCAGTTTGCAGTCAGTGCACAGTAGTGACACTGGGCACCAGTTTTTTAGATGGGTCAGGTCTCCCTTTTTTGGCAACATGGTCAGGATGGCTCTCCTACAGCTCATTGGTAGCTGACCACCTTTCACAGTGTATTGTAGGACGTCTTGCACACCCTGCCATATTGCTGCCCAGAACACCTTGTAGAATTCTACAGAGAGACCATCTAACTGGCCCATTTTCCATGCCTTGGAGAGTCTCCTGAAGCTCAGTCAGTGTCAGCTCCCAGTCCAAATCCCTGGCCACTGACTCTGAGAGCTTAAGCAGATCTTTGAGAAAGCTCTCCTCCACTTCCTGTGTCCCTGATCTCTTGCTGCTATACAGCTTTGAATATAAGCTGACTGTCTGCTTGCGAATTTCAGCAGGCTCTGACACGAGATCCCCTGATTCAGCATGCATGAATCTTTTTATGAGCGGACCAGTGACCCCTGTGCTGTAGTATACAGCAAGTGCTTAATTTTGGCCTTCAATATGCCCTCAATTTCCTGTGGCCTCCAAATGCTGGAGGTCCACTATTTCCATCTCTAAAGCTTTTAGAGATCTGGCAATGTCTCTTGTGACAATGAGTGTGTACTGTTGACAAAATACTTTGATCTGTCCTTTTGTTACATCCCACCACTGCTGTAGGGAATTAAAGCTGCCTTCTCCAGTTAAAAAAAATAAATAAAAATGACTCTGTAAAATAAGCATCTTCTAAAAGTGCAGTGTTAAAATGCCAGTAGGTGCTCTTAGGTTTTATGTTCTTTTTACTGATGGTGCACTGAACCATGCAGTGGTCAGAGATGCCTACTGGAAAAATAAAACAATTTGTAAAAAAAAAGTCACTTGATGGTTAAAACCATTAAAACAATCTAATCTCGTCAAGGTGAGCATGTTGTCTGTGTAATGGGCTCACGTGTACTGTAAGCAGCATTACTGATGTCACTGCTTTACTCTTGTACTTGCGTTCCCTTGCTCCATTTATATTAAAACTCGCAACTTGGATCCTGTTCGTTTAAAAGAAGTGTCAATAAAACAAATTCAAAGTCAAAAAGTCAAAAATATAAAGCCAAAAAACACCAAACACTTTATCAGTCTTTATCTGAGTTTTTCATATTGACCTTCGTTATCAGTTTCTTTAGTCAGAAGATTTCTTGATTTATAAAAATGCTTTCTCTTTTATAATGCCTGACATCATGAACAAATTGTTTCCCTTTAGGAACTCCAGCTGCGCCACCAATGCTTTGGGAATGCCTCTGCATTTTCCACACTCTGAATCATGTGTGTAATCAGTCTAATGAAAAACGGTCACAACCAGGACGCTATGAGAAGCACATAGAGTGAAACTGGCACCAGCTTCTGAAAGAGGAAGGAAGCGCTGCAGGCATGCAGGCAGTATGGCTTTGAGATGCAGCAACTCTGGGAACCATGGTTACATACGTAACCTGGAGACGTGCCCCTTCAGAAACTCGAGCTGCATCAGCAAGTCTTTGGAAACGAGCATTCAAAACCGCTTTGCTGACCAGTACCTGCCTAGTGTGGAAAAGCACAGCTATGTCTAAAGACAAAGGGGCCAGGAGTGGCACTATGGTCAAGGTTATAAAACCTGACAAAGGGCAGCGTTGCAGATGTCTTGGAGGGAAACTACAGATGACAAAGCCTTAGAGGCTCCCACACTCTGAGTTGAGTGAGCTCCGACCCTGAAAAGAGCAGGTAGACCAGCGGATTAATACGAGGATGAGATAGCATCCACAATCCACCTGCTAATGGGCTGCTTGTTTGCAGAGGGCCCCCCTTCTCGAAGGAGGAGAGCATCTAAAAAGCTTCTGCTAGTTCTGTTCCACCCAGATTTGGGTATATGGAGGCACTGGCCATGGCTGGAGTAAATTTCAGAAATGAGAGGGCCACAGGGAGAGCCTCTCTTGAGAGAGGAGATGGCCAGGAGGAACACACTCTTGACTGTGAGTAATCATAAAGGCACCTTGGTCAATGGCTTGAAGGGAGGCTCACACAGGGCCTCCAAGACAAAGCACAAGTCACACACATGCACTCTAGATTGTACTGGAGGCCTCAACCTCTGGGTACTGTGGAGGAAACCTGTCACCAATGGGTTCTTGCCCCACCAGTGTGGGTATGACAGGCCGCAATGGCCGACACATAATTATTTGGGATGGAAGGAGCGAACCCTTTGGCAAACTGTTCTCAGTACTGCATCTCTAGGCAATTGATGTGCCACATCAAATAGGACCTTCACTGGAGACCTTGGGCAGGAAAGCATCTGTTGTAGGCATTATGTGATGACCAGGAACTCCGAGCACGGGTCCCAGACAGGAACCAGGGATCTTTATACACATCTAAGGCACATAGGGCTCACTATGTGACCTTCATTGTATGGAATGGATTGCCCCTCTGAAATAACCCTCAGGTCCTGAGCCACCACTGAAGGTCTCTTATTTGCAGGAGAACAAGTGGTACCACATTAAACGCAGTTGCCATCAGACCCATCAATCTTTGAAACTGCTTCACAGTGAGTGACTGGCCTGCTCTCACTCTCTTGATGGCTGTAAGGATGGATTTGATTCGAGCAGGAGACAACAAGCATAAAGGTGGTTCTCTGCGATGGACAAAGCACATTCTTCTTGGTGTTCAGCCTTAACCCTAGCTCCTTCAAGTGAGCGAGAACGACATCTTGATGTAGGATTGCCAGCTGATCTGATTGAGCAAATATCAATCAATCGTCTTCATAATTTAGAATGCAGATGCCCCAGAGTCTCACCGAGGCCAGTGCTGTATCTACACATTTTATGAAAGTGTGGGGTTAGAAGGCAACACCAAAAAGAAAATATTGGTAAGCTTCTGCCCTGAAAGCAAACCTCAGGAACTTCCTGTAAGACGGAAAGATGGATACATGAAAGTATGCATTCTCTGACCTGATTTGAGACATGACCTGATTCAGGGTCAGCATCCTGAACCTAAACCTTAAAAGTGAGTGGTTCAGCTGATGTACATCCAGTATGCGATGCAACCCTCCCTCATTTTTGGAAAATATGATGGCTAATGGCTAACACACACACCTCTACACTCACCCTGCACACCACCTGCACACTGTGTCCCAACCGCTAATACACACTCCTCTACACTCATACACACACACACACCACCCGCACACCGTGTCTCAACCACTAACACACACTCCTCCACACTTGCTCCACACACCACCCACACACCGTGTCCAAACCGCTAACACACACTCCTCTACACTCACACACTCACCACCCACACACAATGTCCCAACTACTAACACACTCCTCTACACTCACACACTCACCACCCACACACCATGTCCCAACCACTAACACACACTCCTCTACACTTGCTCCGCACACCACCCACACACCGTGTCCAAATCGCTAACACACTCCTCTACACTCACACACTCACCACCCACACACCATGTCCCAACCACTAACACACTCCTCTACACTCACACTCACCACCACACACAATGTCCCAACTACTAACACACACTCCTCTACACTTACACACTCACCACCCACACACCGTGTCCAAACCGCTAACACACACTCCTCTACACTCACACACTCACCACCCACACACCGTGTCCAAACCGCTAACACACACTCCTCTACACTCACACACTCACCACCCACACACAATGTCCCAACTACTAACACACACTCCTCTACACTCACACATTTACCACCCACACACCGTGTCCAAACCACTAACACACACTCCTCTCTGCTCGGAGACACCATATTTCTATACTCACGCACTCACACACACCACGCCTTCTCTTTCCCCTGCGCATTCACAAAAAGACAGAGAGAGAAAAAAGGTGAGAGTGGGAAGAGAGAGAAGAAAGAGAAGAGATGGGAGAGAGAAGAGAGAGAAGAGAGGGAAGAGAGGGAAGAGAGTGGCGAGCGAGAGAAGAGAGGGAAGAGTCTGGTGAATGAACTGTTAATTATAAGTAGCTGCAGTAACATAAGTGACAACAGGAACTAATATGGACATGTCAGGACATTTCAGAGTTAAATGTATCATTAAATGGATAAAAATGATGCAGAGTCGTTTATGAATCTATTCAGAGTGAGATTCTTGCCAAATCGCTGTGAACTGAGATGTTAGTGGTGTGTTTTATTGGAAAAATAATCAGGATGGAATATTAGCATTTTGATGACCAGACAACATGATGTCCATGTTTGTTTATATGAATAAAGTTTATGCATCACATTTAAATATAAATAGCTTTTTTTTATTCTACTTTTTTTAGGTTTTATTTCTCTTCAGATTTTTTTTTTTACTTTATTATTTGGTCATATTTTCATTTCCTCTGTTCCTTCAGTGTTGGTTTCACACACTAATGTCTTCCCCTCCTCTTTTTCCAGCTTTGTGAAAGGTCATTATTTTCTTGTTATTGTGTGAGAGCTTTTCCTGATTCCCGCTGACTGTTTCTCAGCAAACCTGTTTAATGATTTGAATAGCACACAAAAGCGTAAACACGAGGAGAACGCTGTAGATCAGGAGACCCTTTTTTCTTTATACAGAGGTGTTTCAGCTGTACTGCGGTTTTTACCCCAAAACACAGGGGGGTGAATACTTTTGCACTCTGTAATTCTGTAACTCAGTTCTGTAATGCTGTGTCTGAAGTGGGAAGTCTTGGAATTATGTCATGTTTAACTTCTGTTCTTTTTGACGCTACGAAATGGGAAATAAACATGGCTGCCTCCATGTTTAGCTTTTGTGAGCAGCTCGCTAGTCAGCTAACTGTAAAGGCTTACGTTAACTTACGTAACACTTTTTTTATTGAATTATTAAAATAAACTAAAAATAACTTTTTAATTATTTCAATTTATTAAGATGGGCCTGTACAATCTGGTTTGAGATGCTGAGGAAACCCTCAAAAACCCTCTGATGTGGCTGAATAAAAGAATGATGTGAAGAAGCATGGGCTGAAATTCCTCCACAGCGATGTATTGAGACTGATTGTCAGTTATTACAAATTTCCTTTCAGTTAATTCAATTAAAGTTAATTTTTATATGTAGAGCGTTTTTAATAATGAACATTGTCTCAAAGCAGCTTTACAGAGATAAAGGTGATATAGGTGATAAAGGTGATAAAGTTGTATAAATATATTTATTTTATTTATATTCATTTAGGCTTAATGTCTATAAGTTTGTTAATAATGAGTGAAGCAGTGGTGACTGTGGTGAAGGAAAAACGTCCTGAGATGGCATGAGGAAGAAATTTTGAGAGGAACCAGACTCGAAAGGGAACTCATTCTGATCCTCAACACAGAATGTCCATTCATGACAGTTCCATCATTGTTAAAGTTTACTGTTCAGTTATGGACACTTACATGCAGAACTCTTTATGCAAACTACAGCCAACTGTTGATATTAATTACAGTCCCAATCCATTTTCAAAGTTTTTGAGTTGCTCTTGATTATAATGTTTTACAATAACATTATCGAGGACGTTGTGTCACTGAAAGCTTTTATGCTCCTTAAACAGATGCCATAAACTCATTTGCAGCTTGACTATGATAAACTTCTCAGTACGAATGAGATGTAGAAATCTTTAAACTTCTTCCCTTCCCTTTTTTCTGAGACCTGTTGCGGAGATGTGCTGGCAACCGGATTTGCCACCACGCAACAACATTAAAATATGCAGTGATGCAAATGCAAAAACGGTCTACTTCTGTTTTATATCAATTCGCAGGTCACCAAATTTTGGAACGCAGCAAATTGAAGAACATTGTGTGTGAAGTCGCATAAGACTTTCAGCAAGCGGAATATCTTCAGAGACCTGTTGCGAATATGGCTGGCAACCGAATATACCATCATACAACAATGTTATGTATAAATACTCTGTTTAATTATATATTTATGCAGTGACACAAATAAAAACCAGACAACATTTTAATATTAATATTATTTTTATTATCGTTTATAATCGCCAATTTTTCCATCATGGATTCTCTAAAGACGTCAGGTTGTGATATATCAATCTTCTGTTGGTCTTCATTTAGCTCACAAAAAGTCAAACAAGGGTGACGTAGTCACAAAATCTCACTCGCTGGAGATGACCCTCTTGACCTTCCATGTAAAAACATTTGTTATATTTCCTAGTAGGAGGTTGTTTCTATTTCTTTTTCTTGTTTAAAAAAACCTTTGGATTTTACGAGCAGCTGCTGCGAAGGTCCCCTGAACGTCCTCGTCCTCCAGCGCAATCGCCTCTGATCAATACCAATTCACTTACGAAATTAAGGCGCTCAGTAATTGCATCATGTCACGCAGTGTGATAATTGATCACCAGGGGGCCCCGGTTTCTCCACACAGCTTCATTTGAAATCTATACAGGATTTGAGCAGAGCCGCGAGCGAGCTGATTGAACCCGGATTTAAACTCCGTCACGTGCCGCATGTGAACGTGAAGAGGATTGCTGTATGTAGAGAAAAAGTAATAATGGAATAAAAGTAAAAGGATTTCCAATCAATTTTTAGTTTTGTTTTAAATTATCATAAATATGATGATGCAGTACAGAAAGCATGGACAAAACGAATCAAGTGAGCATGGTCATAAATCCCCAGACGATTAGATAAACAATATTATGTAAAGACTCGATATTGAAAAAAATGATAATAATAAACAAGCAAATCCACAACCCAGCCACAAGCCAGGTGACTCTTAGTGCCGGTCTCAAACCCAGATAAATGTGGAGGGTTGTATTATGAAGGACATCCAGTGTAAAACATGTTCATACCGGATCGGTCGAGGTCCGGGTTACCAACAACCACCACAGGTATCATTAACAACAGGGTACGGGTGGAAATTGGGCTACTGTTGGCCAAAGAAGGAGAAGGAGAGGAGAAAGACGTCTACAAAGACAGCAGGGAAAGGAGAAGTGTAAGAGAGTAGAGGTTCGGGTTGGTACTTTAAATGTTGGTACTATGACTGGTAAAGGGAGAGAGGGAGCTGATATGATGGAGAGGATGAAAGGTAGATATGCTGTGTGTTCAGGAGACCAAGTGAAAAGGGAGTAAGAGCAGGAACATTGGAGGTGTTTAAACTGTTCTATCATGGTGTGGATGGAAAGAGAAATGGTGTAGGGGGGATTCTGAAGGAAGAGTACAGTAAGAGTGTAGTGGAGGTAAAGAGAGTTTCTGATAGGGTGATGAACGTGAAGCTGGAAGATGAAGGCGTGATGATAAATGTCATCAGTACTTATTCTCCACAAGTGGGTTGTAAAATAGAGGAGAAGGAAAAATTCTGGAGTGTGTTAGATGAAGTGGTAGAAGGTGAACCTAGGAATGAAAGATTGGTGATTGGGGTGGATTTTAATGGGCATGTAGGTGAAGGGAACAGAGGTGATGAGGAGGTGATGGTAGGTATGGTTTAAGGAGAGGAATGTGGAAGGGCAGATGGTGGTAGATTTTGCTAAAAGGATGGAAATGGCAGTGGTGAACACGTATTTTAAAAAGAAGGAGGATCACAGGGTGACATATAAGAGTGGAGGAAGGTGCACACAGGTGGACTATGTTCTATGCAGGCGATGCAACCTGAAGGTGATTGTACACTGTAAGGTTTGGGGTGGGGGGGGCAGTCTAGCTAGACAGCATCGGATGGTGGTCTGTAGGATGGTTTTGGAGGAGAGTGAGGACTGAAAGAAGAACAAGATGGTGGAAACTGAAGGAGGAAGACTGTAGTGTGAGGTTCAGGGAAGAGGTCAGACAGGAGCTCAGTGGTGTTGAAGAGGTGCTGGATGATTGGGGAACTACTGCAGAAGTGATAAGGAAGACAGCTAGAAAACTTGGTGTGACATCTGTAAATAGTGTGTTAGAGAAGTGAAGAAAAGAGTGCAGGCAGGGTGGAGTGGGTGGAGAAGAGTGATAGCAGGAGTGATTTGTGATAGAAGAGTATCTGTGAGAGTGAAAGGGAAAGTTTATAGGACTGTGGTGAGACCTGAGATGTTGTATGGATTAGAGACAGTGGCATTGAGTAAAAAACAGGAGGTGGAGCTGGAGGTAGCAGAGCTGAAGATGTTGAGATGTTCGTTGGGAGTGACGAGGATGGACAGGATTAGAAATGAGTTTATTAGTGGAACGGCGCATGTAGGACGTTTTGAAGACAAGGTGAGGGAGGTGAGATTGAGATGGTTTGGACATGTGCAGAGGAGGGACATGGGGTATATCAGTAGGAGAATGCTTAGGATGAAGACACCAGGAAGGAGGAAAAGAAGAAGTCCAAGGAGGAGGTTTATGGATGTGGTGAGAGAACTCATGCAGGTAGTTGGTTTAAAAGAGGCAGATGTAGAGGACAGAGGGTCAGAGGGTATGGAGACGGATGATCCACTGTGGAGACCTCTAATGGGAGAAGCTGAAAGAAGTAGAAGGAGATTTGTTTGTTTGTTTGTCTCAAAGCAGTCTGAAAGAGATACTAAGTGTGTACGTTTTTATTTGTCTACAGCAGAGTGAAATTCTTTATTCGCATATCCCAGTGATCAGAATGAAGGGTCAGCCATGGTATAGCACCCCTGGGGCTCAGAGGGTTAAGGGCCTTGTTCAAGGGCCCAAAATCAATAAAGATTGATTTGAATTGAAATCACTACAGTACACAGGTGTAGCGAAGTGACGAACAAAACCCCTAGTTCCATCTTCTCATCTACAAACTGACATAGAGGAATAGAAAAACATCAGTTTCAACATTATGTTTCTTTCCTTACGCTCCACTAAAACTTCTCCAGCTAAATTAGTTTCAGGAAGTGAAATCGACAGCCTTCGGTTGCCTCCACATCCAGGTTTTCACATCAGCGAATGCAAATGAGACGCCTTTCGGCTTTCATCTTAAATCGGTTGAAGTTGTTCTGAAAGCGAGGCTGACCCAGCTCATCAATAAGCGCTCATTATTGATAAGTTCTTCTTCTTTTTCCGCATCGTCCCCGAGGGTTGTTTCTTCAGCGCTCGTGGTCCTGTTTGTTGTGAGACCAAAGAGAGAGCCATGGCGCACGTCAGAACCTTCTTAACAATCCTGGCTGCAGTTAATTGGCCTTCATGTGATTCTTGGCTTTGAAGCAGCCGATATTGATTTAGGATTGAGGAGCTCTGAGGCTGTTAAGGGACTCCAGTGTGGTCAAAACCCTTTGGAATAATA
>NC_060896.1:28457776-28572776 GCF_014805685.1 Silurus meridionalis
AATGGTGCCCTAAGAGCCCCAGGAATGAGACAGAAATCTGCCCTGATGAGGATGTTGCTGTGCCTCTAATCCTCAATGAAGATGCTGCTTTGCCTCTAATCTCTGATAAGGATGTTGCTGTGACTCTAATCCCTGATGAGGACTTTTCTGTGCCTCTAATCCGTGATGAGGATGTTGCTGTGCCTCTCATATCTGATAAAGGTGTTGCTGTGCCTCTAATCTCTTATAAGGAATTTTCTGTGCCTCTAATCCTCAATGAGGATGCTGCTGTGCCTCTAATCCCTGATTATGACTTTTCTGTACCTTTAATCTCTGATAAAGATGTTACTGTGCCTCTAATCTCTTCTGAGGATGCGGCTGTGCCTCTAATCTCCGATAAGGATGTTGATCAGCCCTTGTGCCCTTATGAGGACATCACTTGACCATATATTTCTTATCGCCGTATGTCAAATGTACATTGTATCAAATGTCTCTCTGGCAGATTTGTCCAGTTCCATGCCAAATTTCCCATTTGCTGTTTGTTCTAACTTGCTGTCCATAATGATTTTGTAGACATGGGAACACGTGGGTCAGAACACACATGCACACTGCACATGCCCACATGAACTAGCTGTTGATATAGCAGGAGTAACCTGCTCTAATAAAATCTGTAATAGAAAATTCATGAACAATGTCTGACAGAAGAGAGAAACCTAGAAAAAGAAAGAGTGGAAGAGCATGCCTGGTTATTGTATTTACTGTGTATATATGGATGATAAGGATTCGACCGTTTCTGTCCACACACACTGCCCAGGTGCTTGTTCAGGCTCTTGTCATTTCGAGACTGGATTACTGCAGCTCAATGCTGGCAGGTCTTCTTCTAAACGCTGTTCATCCACTACAAATGATCCAAAACACAGCTGCACGGCTTGTGTTCAATCTGCCCAAGTTCTTCCACACATGGCTTCTGGTAGCTGCAAGAATCAGATTCAAAACACTGATGTTTGCCTACAAGGCCAAAAATGGACCAGCACCATCTTCCCTCAGAGACCTCATCACATCTCGCACTGCACCACGCTGTCTGAGATCCTCCAGCACTGCTCCACTTGTACCACCTTCTCTCAGAACGAGAGGTAAGTGTACTTCAAGGTTCTTCTCTGTTCTGTCATCGAGGTGGTGGAATGAACTTCCCCTAGATGTCTGAACAGCGGCGTCCCTGGATATCTTTAAGCGACGGTTAAAGACCTTCATCTTGCTGAAACACTTAAATTAGCACTTTCCAAGTTTGCTTTGTAAAAATCAAGAGTTATAGTCTGATTTATATTAGGTTTGCACCAGTCCAGTGCACCAGTGTAGATTTATTCATCGCTGGAGACTCAAAGCACTTTTCTCCGTCGCTCTGGACACGGACGTCTGCTGAATGCAACAAATGTAAAATGTAAATGTTTCATTTTGCAAAGAGCTGGAAAAGAAAACTACACTTTTTTCCTTATTCTTTTTTTTTTTTTTTTTACCAAACAATGTGTTTACTCTGAAATATAATGCCTTTTTTTTATTACTATTATTTAAAAGTCCAGAAAGTTCAGCTGCTGAAATTGGATTTCCTGAGCAATATAACATGAAAAGAAATCTGGATTAGCGCTGTTAAACGCGTATTATTAGTGATGATGTTGTGCTATAATAAAAGTCCTTAAGCGTGCAGTAGAACCCGTGGCGTCAGCATCACTGTTTAATGCTGATTTTCTCTTTGCTCGTTCTATAGAAACAAGCAGCACTTTATTTCCCTGCCCGGGCTTTATTCAGTATGACAGGCGGAATGATAAGAGGAAAGAGGTGCATGTGGGCCACTTTCACAGCAGTAATCTTTGTTTCCTTCATTTTTTTTTTTTTTTATCTGGCACCAAGAAGATGGAGTGGGCACACTGAGTCCCTTTTTTCTGAAGTGGAAGAACAAAGGCTTCAGACTCTTTTTAGAATTTTATTCCCCATTTGCCATTCTTTCTCCACGTGTCATCGGGGTGTAGCCCAGAGAGTCGGGTTAAACACACAGCCAGAGAGGTGCTTTAACATTTAATAAGAACCTCCAATCGGTTAATTTATGCTTTTATTCCATGTTTACGTTAAAATCATAAGTTACAAACAAACTCACACTGTTCCAGACTGAGGGGGAAAAAAACACCTTATTGAGCAAAAGTGGGAACGTCAGAAGGGCAGAAGGCAAAGCGATCAGAAATACAACATTTGGCATACAATCCAGTTTCATACAGACATTATATTCTCAATTTCAGGAAATTATTTATACTATCCATCCATCCATCCATCCATCCATCCATCCATCCATCCATCTGCACACATTTCATAAAACTTGATTATATATTATTCATGAAAATTAATCCATCCATCCATCCATCCATCCATCCATCCATCCATTTCATAAAACTTTATTATATATTATTCATGTAAAATTCATCTATCCATCCATTTATCCATCCATCCATCCATCCATCCATCCATGAGTCCATCCATGCATCTATCCTTCATCCATTAATCCATCCTTTTATCAATTCATGCATCATTTAGCCAACTATCTCTCCAACTATCTCTCCAACTATCTATCCATTCATCCATCCATCCATCCATCTATCATCCATCCATCCATCCATCCATTCTTCCATCACTCCAGTAAAAGTTGATTAATGATTCAGTTCAGATTAAAGAATAAATGAATCCTTATGTTATTCACATATTTATTCTTTTTTCGTCAGCATGTTTACAGTTCTACTTTTACATATCAGTAACCATAGCAACATGTCCCCTTGTGCAGGATCGGATGTGTCATGCTGAGCAAAAATCCATTTCTCACTTCTTTATTATATGTTTATGTGCATGACCACACGTTCTGTCTGTTCTTTGCTCATTCATGCATCAGATTGATTTTGTGCTGAGCCGCAGAGAGACAGCGGCGTTACAGCGAACACACTGCGCCGGAGTTCAGCTCGTTTACTGCTTCTTCTGTAAATCCATGCTAATGTTCATACCGCAGTAAACTGACACACATTCGGGGAAATGAGGATTTTTTTTACATAAAAACCCTGCAGGAAATGACTCCCATTACCTGCAATATTATATTATAATATCTCATATTACATACGAGAAACGACAGTATACTCTGCAAAAAAATAAACAAATAAACAAACAAATAAAAGAAATAAAAAAGGCGTATACTGCCTGCAGGGACAGATTATTAGCTATGAGGGATTACAGTTATACTCTATAAATAAACAAGCAAAAACACAACAACAGACAGAGAAATGACATGTACTGATCCACAGCACTGCTGCTGCTGCTGCTGCTTCATAAAGACTGTCCTTTCACACATCCCAGAATCCCAATGTGATGGATGGATGTCTAAAGGAGGGTTTAATGCTTTGGTCAGATTAATGGATGGATGGATGGATGGATGGATGGATGGATGGATGGATGGATGGATGGATGGATGAATGAATGGATGGAGGGATAAATGCATGACCAGATGAACATTTGAATGGATGGAAATAAAATAAATGGAGGAAATATTGTATGGATGGATGGAGATATAGTAGGATAGATAGATGTGTGGATTTGTGGATGAATTGATTAAATAAAGAATAATTTGACAGATTTATACAGCTAGAAATGAAAGGATTTAAATGGATGGATGGATGGATGGATGGATGGATGGATGGATGGATGGATGGATCCATGAATCTGTAAATGTCTTGATGTGGTCTCGGGGAGTTTTTCCTCTCCAGCACCACCTCACTCTGTACCTCACTCTGTGCTCATTAGGGATTTAAATCGGCATCCATGTTTCTGTAAAACTGCTTTGGGAAATTGAGTATTGTTAAAAGTGCTGTATAAATAAAACGTAATTGTATAAAGAAAAGTGGTGTGACGTTGATTCTGCCGGGGTTAAATCATACTTTGGAGCTGCTCAGCCTTGAATAAAAATGACTGCGTCTCTGTGGAAAGCGTCCTCATTTCATATTCCTTTTTTATACGCATCCTTATTCCAACCCGAGGCCGATGACTAGCCCGTGCCCTGACGTGCTGTAAAATAAAATATAAAAATAAAGTGAAAATGTACCAGTTTCATCGTCATTGCATCATTTCCCTGCATATTTCCGCCAGTGTTATACGTCTGAAAACTCTTCAATGACCCGCAGATAGGTTTGTCTGAAAACATTCATGAACGTTCATTAATGATCGCAAAAAAGCTCAAACTTAACACTGATACATTTTCATAATTTAATTATTCATGCATAAAACATTAATTAAATCTAATATACAGAAACTAACAAAAAAAAACTTTCTATATAGACATCTCCAGTGTCTCCAGTGCCAGACTTAAAGCTGTATTTTTGTAACATCCTCAGGACAGAGGAGTTTACACTTTTTTGTGATGCACAGTATAATTTTATGTAACGTGGCAAACTGTGTATTTAATTAATTTTTGTATTTTAATATAAACTGGGAAATAAAAAAGAGGCTGGTGAGGGAACAGCTGTTTATAGCTGCTATAACCGAACATGTTTTGCTGATATTCAAAAATCAATACGTTCAGGAACTCCATTTCCTAGAACCACCTACAAACATGGCCACCAAAAATCTACGGTTCTTATTGCTACCATCACTGGAACAGTCACAGGGACAGGATTACTACAACTCGGTCCAATCACCCTCACAGTCTAAATAATCAGACTCTGGATTTTCCAATAGTTCCTGTGTTCTGATTGTGTTCTGCTTCCTGCTATCTTGATTTTCTGATTTTCACCTTGTTTTTTGTGGTCTGGCTGATCGTCTGAATTTCGGCCTGCACCTGCATCAGTCTTTACCAGACACAGAAAAGAAGCATGACTTTTCTTTATCCGTGTCTAGAAAATCCTCTACTCTGAGAGCTGCATACTAAATCTTCGACAAATATCAGCCCATAGCACTATGGCACGCTTTCAGGATTTTAATGTTGAGTCTCTACAAATGACCCATGATTGACTGACTCACACCTTCCTGTTTATGACCTTGAGCCTTGAGCCCGACTCATTCAGGTGTGTCTGTCTGCCTCTTTACTAAATACACCTCTTACTGCACTGGTATTCATCTCAAACTTCCACCTGCACTCGTTACATTACAATTAATAAAAAAGAATCAGAAACATTGACGTGTCTGATGAGCAGTTATCTGAAAAAAAAAAATCAACGTTCAAATCCCACGTGAGGATCACCTGGACCATTCGGTATCGCACACCAACAACGCCAGCGATGCTGTGGATTGCTTTCCGACGGTCATCATGGACGAGTTACTGAAAGGTTTCGACATTTTCTCTCGTCGTTTTCCAGTGATGTTCTTCTGCTGTTCTTGTTGCAGCGTCGCTGTAAACTTGCTGAATCATGTCAAACGTCTCTGTTGCAGATACACCCAGTTCGAGTCAGAATTTTACGTTTGCTCTTTGTTCTAACTCGCTGTTGGTGATAAAATCGCAGATGTGGTAACGCGGTAAGAACAGCACTGATCTCATCCCGATGTACACAGGAAGATGTCTTTTAGCACACTGACTTATGAATGTTGGTGCTCCTTGTGACTGTACGTGCAACCCTGTGCTGTCATCTGTTGGTGTGTTTAAAAACTAGTCTTAAACCTTTTTTATATCACCAGCAATGATAAAGCAGATCAAATATAAGCTCCATAAATGATTAGCCAGTCTGTCATTTCGTACTGGTCAGTCATTCACTCGTTATTAAAACCTCAACTCATTGATCTAAAACAACATCTTTTTGTCTACAGAAAAGACACCAAATTGAAAATGGTTATTTTTTTTGTTCTTCCTGTTGGTCTTTTAAATAAAGAATTATTTTTATTACAGCACTTTGGCTTTAACGAGTTCGTAAATGCAGAGTGGTTTGTGTTTAATGAGCTCAGATGAGAGCTGTTTAAGTTTGAGGTGTTTTAGGTGTTTGGGGATTTACGGCGTTTACGGAAGCGTGTCATGTTTTAGACAATAGTTTCTAAAGAGTTTGTTTTCTAAAAGCTTTAGCATCAACACCAATATTTTAATGGTGAACATATCAGTTGAGTTGTTGCTTATAAAATAAAAGATAATAAGAGAATATATTGCATAGCAGTCATTATGATGAAGAAGAAAAATATTACTAATAATACAATAATCACTAGGAATTTAATTCAGAGTGCATTTCTGTCCTGCACCCAGTGTTCCTGAGATTTTCAGGATCTCACCAAGCTTTAACCAGGATACAACGATCACATCAGGTACTATGACATCTGTAGAAAAAATGAGTCTGATCAGTGGTGAAGAGAAACTTTACAAATCCTGTATTAAAGTGATAAAACCACCAAAGTTGTCAATCAGCCCCAAACACCTCAAGCTGCAACGGCATGCAGGTGATAAAGTAGACTTTCTTAAAAAAAATTAAAAACCTGCAATCTGCAAACTCAGTGCTACTGAAGGCAGAGCCAAAAAACCCAGGAGCAGAACGGCAGGACACTGAAAATCAGCAGTCTAATCTCCAACACCATGCAGACTGATGTTCAACACAGTGAGAGGTGAAGGGCAGATGGCAGGCAGGTAAAATGCAGCAGCGGGCGTTCACCCCGAGCACCACGAGTTCCTCGAGCACTGCAACATCAGTGTAGGATGTAAAATATGGCTAAATGTACTGTTATTCAATGGCAAAGATGGAATTCTAATAATCCATATTATTAGTATTAGTAGTACCAATAGTAGTAGTAAAAATAATTACAGTATTGTAGTATTATAGTACAAGTAACTCGCACAAATTACATATATTAAAATAAAATATAATAAATCAAATTAATGCAATACACTTTTTCTTATTATAGTGATTAAATTGAGTATACAGTAATATCCCGCTTTACCGCGGGTCCAATCTCGTTTATCGCAAAATTGCATTTGCCGCATAAACTTATAATTATAAGAAACAAACTTGTAGGCACTAAAATTATACAATACAAATTTTCAACCTCTTTATCTCTATACAGCTGCTTTAGGATGATGTCCATTGTTAAAAATGCTCCATAAAAGCAAATTGAAGCTAAATTGAGTCTAACCCCATTCTGAGAGATCATTCCTGAAGCTCCACACAAACACTCTAGTGGTAACATGTAAATGTAAATGTAAATGGTTCACAAAATATATTCGCTTAGAGATCATCTAAAACACTGGAAAATGACCAAATGGGCCTCATTCACACAATGTTGTTCTTCAACAAATACGATGTTGCTGCGGTTTTCAAACGGCAGTGGAGTAAAAGGACTTAAACATGTTCTGTTTTAGGAAAATAATCATCTCCCACATGACGCTAATTATTTTATTCCTATGATGTGTATATATATTATAAACATTTGACTTTGCATTTTCCCTAACAAATCCTAAACTAGTTAGCAGGAGGCTACTTTCTTGTTCGCATCCATTTCAGAGAACGGCTCAAAACTAGTGAAATGTAGGTTTGCAAAAGGGCGTAACTTTCCAGAAACTTTCAATCTGGAAATATTCCAAGTTGGAAACTTGTTGAGAATTTAGGGAAATTTATGTGAATTGATTAAATATTTGGGAAACTGTATATAAACTGTATCATATACAAACATAAATATAAACATTTAGTTTGGTCATAAGCAGACATGCATGCAAACTAATACAGATTTAAAGAAAATGATTTCTGACTTTGATTTACTTGTTAGTATAATTTTGTTTTGTTTTATACATACATTTGATGTAATATTTATGTAATTTACGTGAAAACTTGCAAAGACATTATATAATTTGACATTATTTGGTGTGCAGAATTGAAGAAATGGTGTGTTACAGTATGTGATGGATGAAGGGGCAGTGCCTGTAGGGGGCGTAGCCTCAGTAAGTGTGCTGTGTGCATGTGATTGGTGAAAGTGCAGGTAGAAATTCAACTACGGTTGCATTAAATCTGATTGTTGTAACCAAAATTATCCTGCGTGATATTTTTTCAACTATATTAATTTCTCTGTTATAGTCTGCAATTTTGTACATTTCCAGTTTATTCCAATTAATTTCCATGGAAAGTTTCCAGTCTTGAAAATACCTGGAATATTCAAGAGAAACCCTCATCAAAAGTGCATGAATTGAGATACTTTATGGTTGCTGGCTCTGAACTTTGAACAGCCGAATGTTCAGACGTCTAACAGAGTGGGGAGGAAAACTCAGACCCCCAGAGCAGAACAGTACAGCTTCGGTACAGCCTCGCTTAATTATGTGGCTGGAGATTTTTCATCTGCATCCAGGCGAAGAAAGGCAATTAAATGGAAAAGGGAAGATAACCCAATCCAGTCATAGGAGAACTGAAAACACTTAATATGGTTTGAGCTCTCTTTTGTGGATCAGGGATTTAAGGGTGTGATATATTTTACATTCCGTAGAGAGAAAAAAAAAGGAGCTTGGAGTAAAATTATCATTTGTGCGATCTTGTGGATCTCAGCGTGCTCTCCTGGAGCCTTGATATCTCACAGCTTTAAAATGATCAAGAGCAGGATGTATAATCAAAGCAGATAATCACTGGCTTTTTTATCAAGAGGTTTTTAAATATGTTTGTCACATCTGAGGCTCGACCTGATTTTATACAAAATGCAGAAGAATGTTGATGAGTGAGCAGAAAGAATTGTGTTATTGTATTGATTGTGATTGTGGTGCATTTTAATGAACCCTGTTCAAACTTGCAGCGATTGTTCTGAATACAGAACCACAGTTGAAATGAAACTTTAAAACCTCATTGCTCATTACGTATCTTCCAGCTACAGGTTTGGGGAATATCAGGTTCCTAAGTTGGAATCCCTGAACCTGACCTACCAGTGTTAACCTTTCTGTGTTGGTTTATAAGCATGAGGTGGTATCAAAGTTTTATTTACAAAAAAGTATTTTATTAATCTACATTTCCACACTATAACCGTCAAAATAGTCCCCTTTCACAGCAATACAGAGCCCCAGCTTTGTTTTGGAATGTGTTCTGGAAGTCTTCTTTTCGAAGCACCTTCTGCGATTTGTGCTGGATCTCAACAAAACAGAGATCTTTGAGCTGGATTATCTTCGGGAAATGGGCGAAGTCTGCAAGAGCCAAATATAGTAAGTAGGGAGGGTGTGGAAGTGAGATCATGTGGCTTGTTCTCCGATGATCATCATGCACAAGTTGCCAAAAGGATTAGACTTTTGGGGGGTTGAGCTTGTCGAAGGTCTTCCTGATCTCTCGTTGTCTACCATTGAAGTTCTTCCGCTCTCGAACGACTCATTGCAGCATCGCCATACGTCAAACGTGCGTCACGTCAAACGTCTCTGTGGCAGATTTGCTCAGTTTCACGCAGAATTTCACGTTCGCTTCATGTTCTAACTCGCTGCCCGTGATGAAATCGCAGACGTGGTAGAACAGCACCAGTTACACCATGTTCATGTCCACCTCGTAGATGTTTCTTTTACTATTAAATACTAATTGAGTCATTGGAACACTATGAAAACTAGCTTTTCACCCCATTAAACCAATAGTGTGAAGAACAAAGCTCTGGCCTCCTTAAATGCATGTATTTTAATCACCTGCTCCATGTTCTGGGTGAAGTTCCTTATCAAATCTGTGTATTTTGTTGCATGCATTTACATTTATACCATCCATAAATACATTTTGTGCAAAATATCCCAAATGTGTGTGTGTGTGTGTGTGTGTGTGTGTGTGTGTGTGTGTGTGTGTGTGTGTGTGTGTGTGTGTGTAGAAGTAGGTACTGTAGAAATGTATAGACCCTTAGAGGTGTCCTTGTTCAGTAGCCGGATTGCCTGAGGGTAGAAACGTTCCCTCCTCCAATCTCTAACTGTTGGTTCTCAGGATCCAGTGGAGCTTTCCTGCTCTAAGCACTGAGAACAGTCTCTATCAGGAGTGGTGAATATCTTTGATATTTCTCCTGGCCCTGGTCCTGCATGGCTGGCTGTTGATGTCTGTGATGCAGAAGAAAAGAGATCTTTATGACCTTCTCCGCCCTCCACCAAATCAGACGGTGATGTTTCCTGTGTGCTGACTCTCTATAGCTGCAGTGTTGAAAGCCCTCGGGACTCTGTGGGAGACCATGAACCAGGTCAGGCATGATGGGTAAGAGAGCAGCCAGCATGTCATGGTCACCAGAACAGAAACGGCTCCACAACTTCTTCTTTGGTTTTTTTTGAATTGAAGGAATATTTCCACAGAAGCTGTGGCAGTTTCTGTGTTTTATTATAATTGCATAAGGACCTCAGGGCAATAGAAAGTGGAGCTGTGTACTGATATTTATATTTAATAACAGCGAGGCCATGAAATGAGCACTTTTACTTTCAGGTCAACAACTTTTGCCAGGTTTAATACTGTAGGTGCTATACTGTGCATAAATCTCTGGAGATTATTATTAATCATTTTCAGGATATCCATCAGCAAGAATCAAAGTGGATAAAACTGTTATTTTTACATTAACAGCATTTTCTCATACAATTTACCAAACACCAACCACTCATTTATTAAAGATCATACTTTTTATACTTTAATAGCTACATTTCTTTTTTTAAAACATTTTTATAGAATCTGGAAACATTTGTTTCATTATTGATTTTAAATCTGACTGTTGCAAAGCACTGACACTGGAGACTCCTTTCCTAAATGTTTAATAAAAACCTTCTACTTACAGCTTAATACAAATAGTAATTAAAAGTTTTTAGGTAAAGGTTTTTAGTTTAGGTAAAGCGCCCAAAGCAAACAACCCTGTAAATACGTGGTTACTATAGAAACAATTAGAATAAAAGATGTAGTAAAATAAACCTGTGATTGGCAGCTGGATCTTTCTGGCCAATCAGAATCCAGAATGCAGTAGCACTGTGGTATATAGAAACACTTTTTGAAATATGGAGGTTAATACTTTGTTTATTCTTCATTTTATAGTATACATACATAAAATAGGCAGCGTTGTGAAGGAAAAAGCAAAGGTAGGCCTTGATTTGAGTGAGTATGATTTTAATTCACGACAGGAAAGGCGAATAACCATCCAGTGTGAAGTATTTCTACTTATAATAAAACTGCTGGAGTTAACACCTGGTGCTGTTTTTATTTATTTTTTATTATTTTTCATTTGAACGTTTTCTTCTTTTTCTTTTTTAAATGATCTCAAACCATTTGGCACAATATTGAACCAATATTCACCTCCACATTCAAAAACGCTCATTAGTATTCACAATCCACTATTCACACCTGAATTTCCAGCCAATCACAATCCACTATTCACACCTGAATTTCCAGCCAATTACAATCCACTATTCACACCTGAATTTCCAGCCAATCACAATCCACTATTCACACCTGAATTTCCAGCCAATCACAATCCACTATTGACACCTGAATTTCCAGCCAATCACAATCCACTATTCACACCTGAATTTCCAGCCAATCACAATCCACTATTTACACCTGAATTTCCAGCCAATCACAATCCACTATTCACACCTGAACTTCCAGCCAATCACAATCCACTATTCACACCTGAATTTCCAGTCAATCACAATCCACTATTCACACCTGAACTTCCAGTCAATCACAATCCACTATTCACACCTGAACTTCCAGTCAATCACAATCCACTATTCACACTGACTCTGGAAACAGTAATAATAGTTGCAAAAGAGAAATTATAGCAGAACAAGCACAATGAAGATAAAGTAAAAGTTTGACTAAAGTGTGTGTAAGTATACGATGGATGGGGCAATAAAAAGATCGATTTTTAATAAGAAAACTGAAATGACTCAGAACAAAATCTGAAACAAACAAAAAAATCGGCATTGTGCAATAATACAATTTTGTCCTGGGATCAAATTGCGTGACTTCAAAGCACACACCATGTAACCTGGTTCTCTCAGAACATCCTGATGATATTACATAACCATTTATCTTCTTTCATTTAATTTCAACTTTTTATTAAATCAATCGCGATCGAGCGAGATGGATCGAGGCTTCGTGCTCTCGTCGTGCCGTGTGCTGCCACTAGAGCACTATGTTTAGCTCCTTAGCTTTTGTTTTATTAATAAATCCTCATGAATTAAAGAGCATTGTCATGCTAAGTGCTCATTATGGAATTGTTATTGGTAAGAGCCTGCATTGTGTTTCCAGTCTCGAATGCTTCATCTCCGAGGAAATCAGCTGCAGGTCGGTCTGAGCGCGTGTGTCCTGTCTGGTTAGGAGCATGAGATCCATTTGCATGATAATTTTCGGTTAATTGATTTAGAGGAAAATTGCATGTCTCTGAAAACACGAGGTGAGAGTTGCACAAATTAGCTCGCTGGTTTGAAACAGGGACTGGACGTGTTACAGCATGGAGGGGGAGGTGCAGGTGAACTAACCTTCATAAGAGAATAAAACATAATTCTTCTGTAATATTTAAAGAGATTACTTTCAACTGTACATTACTCATTCAGTTTTATTTTATACTGATATCATGCACATTGATTATTTATAGTTCAAATGTAACCACAGACTTAAGCACTTAAAACATGGGGTGGAGTGTAAATAAACCACAGATGCACCTCAGTTTCCGTTCAGGAACTTGAGCTGCATCAACAACCCTTTGGGAGCATTTACGCATTCTGTCACAAGGTTTGGAAGGTTTCTTCCCCTTGCTATGCTGGCTAGCTATCTCACTCTGGGTGCTGCATCATCTCTAAAAATCCCAGCCCTGGCTTATGCCTCAGCAGGTCAAGCCACAGGCAGTCTGCACATCATGGCTGTGGCCTATCAGGCTGACCCGCTATGGGAGCTATATGTGGGAGACACGTCGGGTTGTCAGGAAGCTAATCTTATCACTCAGGGCATCTAAAGAGACAGCTAGGGCTATTGGCTAGTCCATAGTAACTCTTGTGTTTACACTAAGGCACCTGGTATCTCCCACATTGCTCTCATGGGGCTGCTCGGCGGACACAGCCACAACCACAACCCTGCACCTCTGGCATTTTGAGGTGCAAAATGTAGAGCATCGTGACTCACACTCCCCCTGCTAGGTATCCCATGCTGTGCTCAAATCCGAAACCCTGTAAGCTGACGGGTCTGAAAAGAGTCACCATCAATAGATGGTGGTCTTGTATCGGCCAAAAAGTCCTGATACAAGACCACCTGGGGGACTCCCCCGGGAATGGTGCTGTGCACCTCAGTATACGGTGCCTTGCCTGTTCTGCCTCTGCCACTTTCAGTGCTTCAGGGCATGGCCTGCTCCAGCTAACACCCTCCTTGGTTCCGCCCAGACTTGAAGGGTTCCCCGCCTCACAGGAGGCCCCTAGAGCTGCACCAGGGCGCTAGATATACCAGGGTCAGTCTCAAAAAACTGATTTCCTTAAGAGACAATTTAGCAGCCTGGAAGTTCTGCCAGACATGTCTCGGCTGGTCCTGCACACTGTAGACAAAGGCTAGTCAATTCAACTCTGGTCTCATCCTCTCCGGCTCAACAGGTAGTGCCCCAACCATTGAAGCAGCTTCTACCAGACCACAATGGCTACCATTTGATCGTTGATACGGACAACACCTCTGTGGTTTTCTATATCAACCACCAGGGGGGGTCTGTGATCTCGCCTCCTGTACAAGCTGGCACGTCAGATCCTCTTGTGGGCCCAGAGTAATCTGCTCTCCTTGAGGGCAGTGTAAATCCCAGGCCACTTATACGAGCCATCTCGAGTCAAGGGCTGAGGCCCAAGGAATGGCGACGCCAACCTGAGGTGGTAGAGGGAACATTTCTAGGTTAAATATTTAACCCTGGTTCCCTGAGGGAATGAGACAACTGCGTCTCCAAGCCATAATCCCTGCATCCCTGCGGCACTTCCTTCCGTTTACAGAAACTTTTATAGCTTCCTTGTCTACGCTTGGGGAATGCTTTCGAGTTGTCAATGCTCAGAATCATGTGTGTAATCTGTTTAACAGAGAGGCGCGACGTCACCCTGCCAGTGACTCTCTGTTGGACAGATTACACACGTGATTCAGAGCATGGACAATTCGAAAGCGTTCCCAAAGCGTTGTTGACGCAGCGTCTTGTTCAACCAGGAACCAGGCTCATGGAACCAGGGTTCCATACATAACCTAGAGATGTTTTTCTTGAGTCCAAGACATGTTTTGAGAAGGAAGTTTAGCATCATTGTCTGACTGTTAGATGTAAAAACACACATATATAATGCTGAAGTATATGATTTAAGAAATGCGTTTGACAATATTAAATACAAAAATTAACATAAAATTGATTGGTTATTTCACATTACTCGGTATTTATACACACTGATCAGGCATAACATTATGCCATGGACCACACGCTCCCCACATGCATCAATGAGCCTCAGCCGCCATTGACCTATCTATCGTTTTTCTCAAAATAGCTTCTCCTAAGGATTCCATACTGCATTTAAACACAGCCATAACCTCCTAATAAATATCCTTGCAGGTCCGAGCCACCATTATCATCTAAATTCGATATTTATATCCGTCACATTGTGATGATCCTGCATGGTCATTTCCAAACCAACACAATGATAAAGCCTAAAAAAAAAGCCAATAGAAGCTTCATCTGAATCTGGTTGTGTTTAAAATAGTACATTTTCCATCATGACTACAACCGGTCCCTGTGTGTTCTAGCTTGAACTTGGGAGGTCAGTGAAGCTCCCACTGCTGTCATATTAGTTTATTAAAATCTCCCATCACTCCGGCGAAGTTCATTCCACAGTCCCGGAGCAAAAGCAGCCTCGTTCAGCTGCCTCGCTGTGTAAATGAGTTGCCCTTGGCAGCTAGCAAAGCAGTCAGAGCTAATAATTCACCTGCGTGACACGTCGGCGTTTTTAAACGATAGGATGTGGAAGTATTACAAGCGAAGACGATACATGATGCAAGAGCATCTATTGCACTTCCCTACAGGTTCAACCTTCTCTAACAACCAAAAAAATATATAAAGTATGATTAATGCATTGTATCTGGGAGAAACAAAATGTCAATAACATTAAAAATAAATTAGCTGCATTTTTAAATTCACTTTGAATAATAGTTTTGGGTCAAAAAATATTTACTCTCATTATCTTATTTTATTTTCAAGTTTTTTTTCCATGTCATGAGAATAAACACAAATTATTTATAGTCCCATATATAGTTTATTTACAGTTCTTTCTTTCTTTCTTTCTTTCTTTCTTTCTTTCTTTCTTTCTTTCTTTCTTTCTTTTTTTTCTTCTTTCCTTCTTTCCTTCCTTCCTTCCTTCCTTCCTTCCTTCCTTCCTTCCTTCCTTCCACTTTGCAGAGTAAAGATCTCAAACTGCAGCCCTGATGTGATACAATGCCTGATTTGACTGTGATGTGCTCGATTATAAATTAGCATGATTTTATTGTATTTTTCACAAAGAGAAAAAAAAAAAATCCACTCGTACATTTCAGCTATAATTAACAACTCATAAATTTTTATAAGCTTCTTGTGCATGAATCAACTGAGTGTCACGTCTCTTATGCAAATTATGATTTAGTCTTATATACAACAAAATCTATTTAGTAACATCAGTCACTCGGGCGAGTCGTAAAAGCGATACACGTCCGTCTTTATCGATTAATAAAAACAAAATGCAAGGGACAGCAATGAGCACTGATACACACAAGGGTGTAGGACAGATGCCAAACAATTAAATTCCAATAAACTATTCTTTAAGAGTTAATATGGTGACATGGGAACGTTTTTGGTAAAAAGAAATGTGATCATGTAGCTGCAGAAAGTTCCTTAAGTCCCGTTCTCCATTCACAAACCGGCGCTTTACCACACTGCTGCTGCAACACCAGCATGAATATGAAGTGCCATCAAAAAGCTTCAGAACTGGACTAGAAAAAATAAATAAATAAATTAATTAATTAATTAAATTTATTAATAATAATAATAATAATAATAATAATAATAATAATAATAATAATAATCAAAATATTATATTATTAAATTAAATTTTATATTATATTATATTATATTTATTATATGATATTATATTATATTTATTATATTATATTATATTATATTTATTATATTATATCAGTATATAAGTGTGTAGTGCATGTTTTTGTTCATATGATAAATGTAAAGACAACCTTTTTTATATTCTTTTTATTGTAGGCATCACAATGCAAACTTAATAATATGAACCCTATTTTCAAACACTGTTTTCATTATTCATTAAATTAAAGAAAAGTATTAATAATAAACAAATCTAAGTACTTTATACTTTGAACATTATTATCTTCACAATAGTCCCCATGCACAGCAATACATCTCTTTCCGAGTTCATGCAACTTCTGGAACGTGTCCTGGAAGTCTTCTTTTCGACACACCTTCTCAATTTGGTTTTGAAACGGAGACCTTTGAGCTTAATCTTCATCTTCGGGAAGAGGGTGAAGTCCGCAGGAACCAAATTTGGTGAGTGGGGTGGGTGTGAAAATGAGATTGTTCTCCGACTATCATCATGCGCGAGTTGCTGAAAGGGGTTGAGCTCGTCGAAGGTCTTCCTGATTTCTTGTCATCTTCCAGCGATGTTCTTCCACTCTTAAAGCACACCTGCCGCTCAAAACACCTCAAACGATTTACTGCAGCGTCACCGTACGTCAAACATACGTTACGTCAAACGTCTCTGTGGCAGATTTGCGTAGTTTCACGCTGCCTGTAATGAAATCGCAGGCGTGGTAATGCACGTGGTCAGTAGCACCAGTTAACGTTAGTCGGAAAACTTTTTGATTTTTTGATACCACCTCATATCTGATTTTTTTATGTTTTCTTCAGAATATATTTAACTCATGAAATATTCTTACAAAACTGCGCTTTCACTCCTATTGTGATGGAACTAAGCAGTGACCTTGAAATGTAGAAAATTGTAGGTTGGTTTTCTAATTTTGTACAATAGAGGAAAAGCTCCAGCATGAAGCTCTCAGCCAGAGGAGGAGGATCTCTGATGTATAGCTGTTCTAACGTGGGTGACAACAGGAAGTAAATTGTTTTGCCATCATTTTAAAACATTAAACGTTGCCTTCATAGTCATGACTCATTATTCTAGAAAGAATCATAAATAAAACACTTCCACTATTAAATTCCAGTGCCTTTGTTTTTCTCAAACCTACAGTGGGTTCATCAGGTTCATGTCTACACTGTCTGGATGGTGCATTCCACTCTGGAGGTATTTAATATCTTCTTTAAATCCCAAACCATCCTAAACTTCACCGAGTTGACAGAAAGTCACAGCGAGTCAAACTGGCGGTTTTCTCAACAGTGTACGCGAGGCCCATCCTGAGACTCCCTCAACTCATTTATTAAACATATCTCCGGTTTAGATGTTTAACCCGAGCTCTGGGTAATGCTTTAGGAAGGATTTGACAGTCCAACCCTGCATGCTGTTCTGTTCTGAGTGTACTCTATGAGTGTGTATTTTTATTTAGCTGTTCTGGGAACATTAACCCAGGACAGATATTCCACCCATACTGACCGCAAAACCAGAAGTACTGTAGGAGCTCCATTAATTAGCGATGGAGGAGAGATAACGGGATCGCTGCAGCTGTGGGAGAGATGTGTTCATAAATCAATGCGACTGCATTTCCGAAGGCTGCAGGATATTTGATGAGGTGCAGGTGATAAAACATGGAGATGAGAAAGACTTTGATCTCTAAGCCAAGTCAGCGAAACTGGAGCACAAACAAACCTCTTGGGCCGATTTCAGAAACACACACACACACACACACACACACACACACACACACACACACACACACACACACAATCTGCTGTTGTTCAGAAAAATGAAACCCTCTAGAATAAGCTGTAATGGTGGTACTTGTGAGACTGATTGTGGTGAAATCTGTGACCTTTTGCTTTAATCCACGTTTATGTGTCAGGTTTTACACCATTCCACACTATTTCTGCTTCACCTCGTGGTCGTTTTTTCACCTGCACACTGTGCACTAACATCCTGTAACACCTCAAACCTCCACCTGGATTCTCACCTCATGGAAGATCTTCATTGTCATGCTGGATCAGGTTTGGGTCTCCTAGTTCAAGTGAAGTGAAAATTTCATGCTCCTGCATCCAGAGACGTCCTACACAACTGTGTCTCTCAAACTTTGTTCTAAGAGTTTGGAGAAGAACAAAATATGGCTGGAAATTTAGGTTGTACAAATACTTTTGGTGAAACAGTGAATATTGATTCTTTTAGCTCTTAGAGATTGTTGATATTTTTTGAGAGCTTCATGAAGGTGGAGGAGGAGATTTTTTTGCTTTGAGAGATTCATCATCAAACCATAGTTTGGTTTTTGTTTTGCTTTGTCAGTCTCTCTATTCCTCTCTTTTTCTCTCCATCTTCATCCCTCTCTCTCTCTCTCTCTCTCTCTCTCTCTCTCTTTATCACTCTCTCTCTCTCTTTATCACTCTCTCTTTCTCTTAGACAGAAATAGACCACGTGATAAAATCAGACACACGCGACAGTCTGAATGCTCGGCTTGTAAAGCGGCTCTTTGTGATGAAGGAGGCAATTATTCAAAGTGGATCCTTTAATGGTTATAAAAACTTGTTTTGTAGCGATGAAAGAGGTCCTTTAGGGCTACTGATTTGATCGCTGAGGATTATTTACACCATGTATTGTAACGATGCAACATCACAAACCCCAGAAGGTCTGATGTGTGAGGAATCAGGGTTACGTTGGTGATGGTCCTCACTCGCTTCTCCTTTAATTTAAATACTCCTTAAAGAAAAACTTCACCACAGTAACTGTTAAATGTTGTATATTTTGTTACGACACAAATTATTAAAAAAAAATCAGCAATGCCTTTATTTAAAATATGTATTTCTTTTATTTTTCATTAAACTCAGTGCATGAAATATTTATTATAAATAAAGAATATTTATGAATGGAAGATTACACTGTGGTCGTCTTTTTCAGAAAATGAGGAAGTGAGAAAAGTTAGTCTAGTATTTACCGGGAAATAATGAATAATTTAAAGAAAAACATGTCTATGGAAACACACACACACACACACACACACACACACACACACACACACACACACACACACACACACAAAACTAATAAATAAAACAAAACATATTTTCTTTGAAATGAAAATTACATAAAGATAAACATATTTTCTTTTACTATATTTATTTATTTAATTATTTACCTACAATAGTTAATAAATAATATAATAAATACAGAAATGTATATATATATATATATATATATATATATATATAGAGAGAGAGAGAGAGAGAGAGAGAGAGAGAGAAATATATACTGTATAATAAGCATTATATTTTAATAATAATATTTATTTATTTATTCATTATTAATTTAAATAATCATTAAATCAATCAGATCCTGTTGAATATAATATCTCCGCTCTTCTTGCGACACACTCTTGGTTTTGAGCAGTGTGTTTTGAGAGAAGTGTCGTGTTTGTCCGGCTCATAAAAGACCTGATGTTGTAATACAGTGTTGAAGGCTAAAAGTTTTCTCTCTGATTGCATCACCCCTTCAGCAGAATGCACAGCTCTGGGTAAATAATGCATCAAAGCAGAAAGAGCTGCTGGGCTCATGGCTCCATCGCTGAATCCAGATCTGAATCTCTGGTCCAGAAAGAGTTTTGGGCCTGCTGCTGATGTTCCTTTCGCCCACACATCAATCAGTTATTGAATGATTAAAGCTTCCTTGATGGTTCCAGGTGGAGTTACATGTAGTGGGATCTTCACCAAACCAGCAGAATGAACAAGCTGCGCACATGAAGCTTCATTTTATCTATTGCAAGGGCAGAGATTGTTAATAACCAGCATACGGATATCCGTTTTCATCACACGTATCTGAGATGTCGTTTAGACACAACTTACCACTGTACTGTTTTTATTTATATATATATATGTATACTGTAAAATCCTTTTTATTTCAGGGATACACAATGAAAGAACAATGTTCCATTAAAAGCACACTGTCCGCTGTTACTCAAATCTCAGGACTGTACTGTATTCTCTGGAAAACATGAGGGAGATTTTCTAGATTGAATTAAAGGAGGCTAAACATCTTCTACATGCTTATAGATTCGAGAAAATGGGAGGCAGAGATCAGGCCAGAGGGATTTCTGATTCACGAGCATGTGGTGTTTATTTATTTATTGATAAATATATTTCTGGATTCTCTGTTGCTCATTTTGTGGACATCTCCCTGTATATACAATAATTATGCCTATTTCTAGTGTTTTCTACATTTGGAGGGTTTGTACTAAATGGATTAAAGGAAATATTGCATACTTTACATTTCTTTTTTTTTTTCTTTTTTTTTTTGTTGCAACATATCAAAATTAAACCCATAATACGAACATATGAACATGTTTGCATTTACATTTATCAGGTACAACTGATCAGGTGAGGGTTAAGGGCCTTGCTGAAGGAACCAGCAGTGGGAATTTAGAGATGCTGGGATTTAAACTCATGATCTTCCAATCCAAGGATCAATACAAAACAATTCCTGTTCTTACTCATGTTAAATCCACAATTAACACTCGTTCCTTCACCAGGATCTTCTCCTGATCTAAATGAAGGTATGAAACTCACCATCTTGAAATGAAAGTGAAAAGTTGTGATAAAGTGTTTGATTGAATCAAAATTAAGGAAATATAGAAACAAGAAGATTCTCCTTGTCTCCAGGCTCTGTAGTGATGTTATGCAGTGTTGAGTTCCATCCAGGTGTTCTTCAACCCACTGATTAGTAGAGCAGGAGATGGTGCAGTTTTATGGCCTCCATTTTTGTTGATGTTGGTGATTTTTCTCTCTGAGTCTCAATCAGCTTCTTAGGTCACTTCTTATGGAGCTTGACGAGAAAGTGAAGTGTTTTAAAGACCCGTCTTATCTGCAAAATAATTCATTTGGTTTTCAGTTTGATTTTGTTTCTGCTGAATCGAAACAGTTTGTTTCTGGCAGCATTTTTTGTTTGGAGGTTGGGATTTTATGTGCACTGGTTTTTATTAATAACTGGAAAAAAGGGTTTTTTTGTGCTGTTTGTCTGATGTTTATTTTGTGTATTTTGTGTTAGATTTGTGTTCAACAGATCACTTGAGGTTTGGTTTATTGCTTTGGCTTGGAACAAACCTAAAGCTATAAAGCACCAGTAATGTTTGGTGTTTATATGCAAGACGACACACAGCCGTAACACTGATGAGCCGAATTTACTGCTAATGATCGAACAGACTTCTGATAGAAAGAAAAAAATATCAATATAGTGTCTATTACATTAAAGATACCATTAAAAGCCCCAATTTTACTTAAATGCCTATTTGTATTAATTAATTATGTATATAATATATATTTAAATGTTTTATTTTTATAAATGTGAGATTTATTCTTAATTTACATATTTGTAATTTATATAAATCATCTTTTTTATAAACTGTACACTTCCACATTAAAGCTCTATATGAACTGGATATTGTTTAATCTGTATTTAATCCCAGACGCCGTTGAGGTAGGAACCAATTTCCAAAAGCGAAAACACCAGCCAGAGTTGTAATTGTGGTTCTGGGTGAAATCTGTGAAGCGTTTATTATTAATTCATTCCATATTCCCCAAAGAAAATCCTCAAAGCATTCAGGGTTCAGTGTAGAAAAAAATCTTTACTTAATTTAATCTTCTCCAATTGGAGCGGCTTAGTGCTGTAATTCCCGTATTTACTACAGTCAGAGGATGGAGTCCAGCACATCAAAAATAAATAAATAATATTATAAACTAAAGTCGTTCTAATGTACGTCACCAAATGAATTGCATTTTACTTTCTGTTCATTTGTGTAAAAATAAATGATTCAATTCTCATTAAGTGTAATTTCAAATGAGAAGAAATATTTAATTAAAATGATTAAGATTAATATTTACTTATATATTTATATTTATATTTGTAGCTGTTTGGCTTTATTTCAGAGCAACTTACAAAAGTGCTGTAACGTCTCCATCATTAAATACATTCTTATTCTGTTTTTTTTGACACTCAATTAAAAATATTTATACCATGCATGTAGCTTTAATTTAAAATGAAAGAAATTTTTTTTTTTTTCATGACATTTAGAGAAAAGTTTTTTTATGAGTGATTGTTGTTATAAAAACTTTTTTTTTTTTTTTTTAATAATTTCTTCTGAATTACACTGTTAAATTTAGTCATGTAATAACAAACAAATAAATAAATGAATAATGAGTGACAAATACAATAAAAATAATTAGATAAATAGAAAAACACAAAAAATGCATGAATTGTTTGAAAATGGATCATTAACCAGCTAGTTAATGTCATTAAAAAAAAGCAATTAATTAACAAACAAATAAATACAAAGGAATAAATTCACAGACAGACAGACAGACAGACAGACAGACAGACAGACAGACAGACAGACAGACAGATAGATAGATAGATAGATAGATAGATAGATAGATAGATAGATAGATAGATAGATAGATACCGTAATTTCCGGACTATAAAGCGCACCCATATATAAGACGCACCCACTGAATTTGGCAAAGATTTTTATTTTGAACATAAATAAGCCGCACCTGTCTATAAACCGTTAGTCTACACTAATGTACTTTACACAGGCTTTAACGAAAGACACGTTACACACGGTGTAACGGGTGAAATATGTTGCGCTTCCATTAAGAGCATAGCGGTATTTTGGGAATAGCCTGCCACTGCATTTTCCGGTATTACTGCGTGTGTGCAAGACTGAGGAATATGTCCTTATTATTTTCTGATGCTGATTTCTAAGTTTCTTTGACTAACCCGTAACGCTGTTGCCAAGAAAAATAAAAAAGCACGAGTTTTGGAAACCTGTCTGTGCTTATATGATTTCTGTTGTAACTGGAGTTAGCGAGCTCTCCCTTCACCCAGACTCAACGCGTTACAACGGCTTGTATCTAAACAGTAGCCGACCAAGAAAGTCATTGTTCACTGTCTTCCTCCTTCTTTTCACAACTATTTCTCTCAGGAGTTTATCTTTTGGCGTCGTCGTGCGTTTGAAAAAAAAGTTTTTTCTCCCAATGCCGTGCAGCTCAGAACACAGGTGAGGTGCGTTTTTTCGTTTCCGTTCAGAAATTTCACTGGTCTAATGTTATGGGGTTCAGTTTTTTGGCTTGAAGTTTGTGAAACCAGGAAAAATCCATAAATAAGCCGCTTCGTTGTTTAAGCCGTTTATTCAAAACGTGGGAAAAAAGTAGCGGCTTATAGTCCGGAAAATACGATCGATCGATCGATCGATCGATAGATAGATAGATAGATAGATAGATAGATAGATAGATAGATAGATAGATAGATAGATAGATAGATAGATAGATAGAACAAATAAAAAATGTGCCAAATGGAAATGATCTTAATATTTGTCTCTAGTGGGCGTGGCCTGTCTTATTCCTACTGTGAATAACCTTTAAATGTGTTGCTTAAATTCAATAGTAATTTCTTTGTTCATTAAGGTACTTTTTATGCATTTAGAGTTAGATTTCATGCTGAGTAACATCTGTGGAACGAGAGAATTCCTGCTCTCTCTTACGTTGGAGCAGCTTCACCGTATTCTCTGAGTAAAATGAGACTCCATTCTGCTCCTGTCATTGAACCAAATTGAATTCTGTCACTGACTAACTTGCAGAAATGTACATGTCAGGTGTGTAATGGATTTAATTCAATGCCATTATACCAGAAAAGAAAAATGTTCCAGCGCTCAGAGTTCGGATTTTTTTTTCCCTCCACATTTTCAGTGTTTTAAAGCAAAAAGATCTGTAAGTTTAACATCCCACATGTAAACAGCAGCTTTCTAATAAAACCTGTGCCTTTATAACAGACTCAAATTAAAACCTTCTCACTTTTTCTACTGCAACATGAAAGTAGGAAGAAAAGAGAGGAATAAAAACCCTTCATGTGACGCAGTTACAGTAAAATAATCATCAGTGCGGTGGTGTGGTGTGTTTCAGCTCAACCTCATGTGTTTTACTTTATTATCAAGAAGCAAAAATCAATTTATACTGTTCATCTTCATCAGTTCATCCTTCTACAGTCAAGAAGCTTCAATTCATTTCAACCAAATCAATCTGAAGCAGTGCAGTGACATAATACAACATTTCTCCACAACACTGGTGCTACACACACTCAATACAGAGCTACACACACTACACAGAGCTACACACACAACACAGAGCTACACACACAACAGAGTTGCACACACAACACAGAGCTACACACACAACACAGAGTTACACACACAACACAGAGCTACACACACACAGAGTTACACACACAACACAGAGCTACACACACAACACAGAGCTACACACACAACACTGAGCTACACACAACACAGAGCTACACACAACACAGAGTTACACACACAACACAGAGCTACACACACAACACAGAGCTACACACACAACAGAGTTACACACACAACACAGAGTTACACACACAACACAGAGCTACACACACAACACAGAGCTACACACACAACACAGAGTTACACACACTACACAGAGCTACACACAACACAGAGCTACACACACAACAGAGTTACACACACAACACAGAGCTACACACAACACAGAGTTACACACACAACACAGAGCTACACACACTACACAGGGCTACACACACAACACAGAGCTACACACAACAGAGTTACACACACAACACAGAGCTACACACACAACACAGAGTTACACACACAACACAGAGCTACACACACAACACAGAGCTACACACACAACACAGAGCTACACACACAACACAGAGTTACACACACACAAGACAGAGCTACACACACAACACAGAGCTACACACACAACACATAGCTACACACACAGACAGAGCTACACACACAACACAGAGCTACACACACAACACAGAGCTACATACACAACACAGAGCTACACACACAACACAGAGCTACACACACAACACTGAGCTACACACACACAGAGCTACACACACACACAGAGCTACACACACAACACTGAGCTACACACACAACACTGAGCTACACACACAACACTGAGCTACATCACACAACACTGAGCTACACACACAACAGAGCTACACACACAACACAGAGCTACACACACAACACTGAGCTACACACAACACAAAGCTACATACACAACACAGAGTTACACACACAACACAGAGTTACACACACAACACAGAGCTACATACAACACAGAGCTACACACAACACAGAGCTACATACACAACACTGAGCTACACACACAACACAGAACTACATCACACAACATAGAGATACATACACAACACAGAGCTACATACACAACACAGAGCTACACACACAACACAGAGTTACACACACACAACACAGAGCTACATACACAACACAGAGCTACAGACACAACACAGAGCTACACACACACACAGAGCTACACACACAATACAGAGCTACACACACAACACAGAGCTACACACAACACTGAGCTACACACAACACAGAGCTACACACACAACACAGAGCTACACACACACAGAGCTACACACACAACACAGAGCTACACACACACAGAGCTACACACACAACACAGAGCTACACACACAACACAGAGCTACATACACAACACTGAGCTACACACACAACACAGAACTACATCACACAACACAGAGATACACACAACACTGAGCTACACACAACACAGAGCTACACACAACACAGAGCTACATACACAACACAGAGCTACACACACACCACAGAGCTACACACACAACACAGAGCTACACACACACACCACAGAGCTACACACACAACAGAGCTACACACACAACACAGAGCTACATACACAACACTGAGCTACACACACAACACAGAACTACATCACACAACACAGAGCTACATACACAACACTGAACTACACACACAACACAGAGCTACACACACAGAGCTACACACACAACACAGAGCTACATACACAACACAGAGCTACATACACAACACTGAGCTACACACACAACACAGAACTACATCACACAACACAGAGCTACATACACAACACTGAGCTACACACACAACACAGAGCTACACACACAATACAGAGCTACACACACAACACAGAGCTACATACACAACACTGAGCTACACACACACACCACAGAGCCACACACACAATACAGAGCTACACACACAACACAGAGCTACATACACAACACTGAGCTACACACACAACACAGAGCTACATACACAACACAGAGCTACACACACAGAGCTACATACACAACACAGAGCTACACACAACACAGAGTTACACACACAACACAGAGCTACACAACACAGAGCTACATCACACAACACAGAGCTACACACACAATACAGAGCTACACACACAATACAGAGCTACAAACACAACACAGAGCTACATACACAACACTGAGCTACACACACAACACTGAGCTACACACACAACACAGAGCTACACACACAATACAGAGATACACACACAACACAGAGCTACACACACACACCACAGAGCTACACACACAATACAGAGCTACACACACAACACAGAGCTACATACACAACACTGAGCTACACACACAACACAGAACTACATCGCACAACACAGAGCTACATACACAACACAGAGCTACACACACAACACAGAGTTACACACACAACACAGAGTTACACACACAACACAGAGCTACATACACAACACAGAGCTACACACACAACACAGAGCTACACACACAACACAGAGCTACACACAACACAGAGCTACACACAACACAGAGCTACACACACAACACAGAGTTACACACACAACACAGAGTTACACACACAACACAGAGCTACATACACAACACAGAGCTACACAACACAGAGCTACACACACAACACAGAGTTACACACACACAACACAGAGCTACACACACAACACAGAGCTACATACACAACACTGAGCTACACACACAACACATAGCTACACACACAATACAGAGCTACACACACAACACAGAGCTACATACACAACACTGAGCTACACACACACACCACAGAGCTACACACACAATACAGAGCTACACACACAACACAGAGCTACACACACAACACAGAACTACATCACACAACACAGAGCTACATACACAACACAGAGCTACATACACAACACAGAGCTACACACACAACACAGAGGTACACACAGAAAACCTCATCAGAGTCACTTACAACTAACTCATATATGCTGAACATCTCAGCAGTTACAGTTTAAGGGCCCAATCATAGCAGCTTGTTGTTTTTGGGATTGGAACTCATAACCAACTGATCCAACATCTTCAAAATTGAGCTGATAAATCTGAGTACTGTTTTATACGTTTCTTCTTGCTGAACCTGAGGGTTGAATGCAGCGTGGAAACTCCACACATCTGAATGATGGATGGAGGAAGTGACGGCTACAGCAGCATCCTGGAAACGAGTCTGATGAACAGATTTCTTCGGCGACGCTCCGCCCGACTGATCCGACTCGACGCTAACTGACTGGGATCTGGTAGCATCAGAATGCGCAACCCAGAGCTCTGATGGAGTTCAGGAGTTTCCTCCTAAAGCGTGGCTTCTATTTCCATTTTATTTACAGCAGATATAAGTGCAGGAGAAAATCCCTTCCGAAGCGGCCGATGTTTAGATTGTTAAAATAATTAAATAATCTCGCACCTCTTTACTTCATACAGAGACGTAGCAGAGCGTTAATGGTCCATTTAAGCCAAATGAAATCAAATAAAAGACTTTTTGTTCCCAGAGTGCTCTTGTGCAGTTGAGTGTAAAATCGTCTTCATCTGCTGTGAATTTTTTTCAGAAAAGCAATGAAGGTAAAACGTAGCTGCTTTTTTTACCGTCTGCCTCGCTGTTTATATTCAGCACACAGCTCGAGAAGACTACAAAAGATATCGAAGTCCTTCATGTGAAACCTGATTCAGGTTGTATTTGATGCATTTCTTGAGGAAATTTGCCAAATTGCTTTATTATTTGAATACACTGTATAGCCAAATGTTTGTAGACCCCTGACCATGAGATTTCTGAACATCCCATTCCTAATTTAGTCTCCATTTGCCGTTATCACAAGCTCCGAATCTTCTGGGAAGATGTTCCACTAGACTTTGTGGAGGTTTGTAGGAATTAATTTAGTGTCAAGGGTGTTAGTAGATCTATAATAGGAGATCTTCCAGTCCAACCAATGGAAAGCAGATCTTCATAGAGCTGGCTTTGTGCACGGGAGCATTATAATGCTGTAGCAGGATTGGGTCTTCTAGTTCAAATAAAGGGAGAATTCCATGCTCCTGCATCCAAAGACAACTGTGTGCTTCCAAAAGTTTGTAGAAGAAACACATATGGCCGATAAAGTCAGGTGTCCTGATACTTTTGTTTATATAATAGAGTATGTATATATATATATATATATATATATATATATATATATATATATATATATATATATTGGTGATGGTAGATGTTCTGCACACCTTTTTAATTAATTCTTTGTTCATATCTCTTTAAATAAGCATCTGATGAAGGTCTGTTTTGAAGGTTTGACATAAAATATCTTCAATTCCAGATCATTTCCAGTTCTTATCTATAATTCCAAGCTTTCATGTTGCTCTTCAGCTGCTCCTGTATTTGCTTTGGATCTCCTGCACTGTGAAGGTTTTATTCCTGCCCTCTCTCTACCCTTCTTCACTGATTATGTGACTTTGCCTTCTTTAGCTGGTGTAATTAAGATTACGCTGCACCTCGTATTCTCTCCCACACGCCGACTCGCCGCGCAGATGAAAACGCAGGCTGCTCATCATTTTCTGTCTGCTTTTGTCCTTGAGATTTGATCGAGTGAAGGTTCATGAAGACTCTTGTTTCCATGGCGATGCGAGTTTTAAAGTTAAGATGTCCAACTTGAGCAGATGAGGCAGGATTTGCGACGTTTCTGTAGATTGCTGGTTGACCTCATCTTTACTTAAATGCACTTTATTTGGTGAACTCATGAACTTCCTACTTATTTGACTCTCAAGGTCTTGAAAGGTCAATAGGCTGCTGGAAGTAGATTTTCATATCAGTTTTTCTTCTGCATTTCACCCAGTGACTGATCCTGGACAGAGATCAGTGGGTCGTTTGGTTGTTGCTCATTAAACCCTCGTTAACTATGAACTCTAAATAAACCACATTTCAAATAATAAAAATTAACATTAAACTGCAATAAATATTAATTGAAGCTTTTTGGGCTCTGAGTATTTAGTGAGATGTCAATATCTGTGAAGTGAAAGTTCCTGGTATTCAGAGTAGAGTCACATCCCTGCTTTTCTTTCTGCTTTTTTTTATTCAATGATTATCAGTTAATTTTTATTTAAATAATAATGTATTATTATTATTATTATTATTATTATTATTATTATTATTATTATTATTAATATAAATGCATGCAAAATAATTTGTGTTTGTTGTTTTAATTGATTGTGTGAAGGATAAACACTATATCTTAAATAACTTTATCCATTAAAAATATATATTTTATGTACATTAAATACACCACATTTATGACTAATAAAAGTATTGAGACTCCTGACTTTTCCAGCCAAATGTGGTTCTTCCCCAAACTGTTACTACAAAGTTGGAGACACAATTGTACAGGATGTCTTTAGATGCTGTAGCATGAAATTTTCTCTTCACTTTAACTAGGAGACCCAAAGCCTGGTCAAGCATGACGATGCCCCATGAACATCTGCTTTCCGTGAGTTGGAAAATGTGTAAGATCTCCTTTTTTCAAAGCTCTAAACTCCATGAACACCTTTGGGATGAATGTGAACGCTGACTGCACCCCATGCCTCCTCACCTTCTCACCCACATCACTACTTTACTAACACCCTTGTGAATGAATGAATCTTCACTAAATCTAGTGGAACATCTTCCCAGAAGAGTGAAGCTCATTATAAGAGCAAATGGGAACTAAATGTGGAATGTGATGTTCAAAAAGAAGCACATAATCGTATGCAAAGAAATGTTTGTCCATTTTTAACACCGGCACATTTCTTTCTTTCTTTCTTTCTTTCTTTCTTTCTTTCTTTCTTTCTTTCTTTCTTTCTTTCTTTCTTTCTTTCTTTCTTTCTTTCTTTCTTTCTTTCTTTCTTTCTTTTGAAGAGGTTAAGAATTTATGGAATTACCCATATGTTACACTGAAAAAGAAAAGGCTGCTTGGGTTTGCGATCCCGTAACACACTGCAAACACACTGCAAACACCACATGTTTTTTTTCCATAATGCTGCAGAACGAACGGAAGAGCAGAAGCAACAGATGGAATGCGCAGATCAGAAGCAGGAAAAAATAAACGAATTTGCAGATCTGCTCAGACACAGCAGACCGAGCTGTAATCAGAGACGCTGGATATTTCTTTCGTTCTGTGTACTGACTCTAAACGAAAGATGGGTTGGGGCGGTGCTAAAGTTCACAGCTTCTGTCTGATTGAAGGAAAATATGCTTTGTTAGAAATGAAGGATTGAAGATATTTGAAGGGGAAAAAAACAGTTTTTACACACGTTTGTAAATCATGTAAATGAGGCTGCAAGGTTTAAACACACACACTGGCAATCTGCATTCCTTATATGGGTTTCCTGTTGCCATGGTAGCTGATTATCCTCACCTGTTGCTTATTAGTGCAATTTATCATTGTTGCGTTTCCCAATGCTTTCGTGTGTGTGTGTGTGTGTGTGTGTGTGTGAAAATGATTGCATGTGATGTATTTTTTGGCTGTTAATGAGGCTGCAGTCTGATTATTAGATTTTCAGATTTCCACTAATAAGCACAATTTGATTGCAGACTTGCATCATGAATGCTGTTTACGAACAGCGGTATTCACCATGTATGTAAAGTGGTGGAGAAAAGAAAGAAAGGGAGGAAGAAAAAGAAGTTGTAGTCATGTGTTCTGTCATTTGGAGTAACATCTGGAGAGAAAGAAGGAAAAAATGAAAATAACAACAGATAGAAATAACAGGAAGCGGATTAAAAAAAGTTTATGTGTGATTAGAAAAGTGTGTGTGTGTGTGTGTGTGTGTGTTTGTGTGTGTGTGTGTGTGTGTGTGTGTGTGGTTTTAAGATAAAAAAAAAAAGTGTTCATATGTAAAATAAGATAGAAAAAAATGCTACAAAATAAATAAATAATCCATAAAAAAAAAAGAAAAAAAAAAAAACAATACTGAAAAGCATTAATGTGTTCTTTGAGAAGAATTAATAATATTTTGATATATAATTTTATTCTGAGTATAAACTGCTTTAGTAACACATCTGGAGAGAAACCAATGACCTGTTTCTGATCTCAGACCTGTACATTTCAGATGCTTTTGGTTTGATGCTCAGATGCACTTTACTGGCTCTTGTAGATCTGCTCTGCACAGATACAGTAAAGCTGAATGAAATCACATTTAATCAAATCTAATAATCGATAACCATATAAACAAGTAACATTTATATATTCTTGAGATCGAAAATGAAAAGCAACATCTGGTGAGAAATGTAAATCAAATAAATTAATTATCAATTACATTTAATTGATTGACAAATAAATTCATTAAGTGGTTAAATAATAGATCAATGTGGTAATTTATTGATTAATTACATAATTGATTAATAAAACAAACAATGCATTATTGCTTTAAGAAGATATTTATTACGTACTAAACAATACATTTTTATATTTATATCTATACATTAAGCAAAAAGTAATATCTACTAAGAAAACCGGAATCAAATCAAGTGGCTTTTATTTTCATTTCAGACATATAAAGTACATTGTGAGACACAAACGAACACATGATAACACAAAAACGCACAACTAAACACAGCATTAGCGAGAGGCGGTGAACACAGAGACGTTACAGCTCTGAGTAGATGTTTAATAGTGAAGAATGATTTTGTTCTTATAATAATAATAAAAATGTACAACAATTAAACCAATACACAAAATCGCAGAATTCATTATTTAATAAAATTATTAATTTAATCTAAGTTTATTTCTATAGCAGTTTTCACTACACATGATGTTGAATTATAGAATAAAAATTGAAATATAAGTGAATTATGTGTATTTATTCCTGATAAACAAACCTGAGGCGACTGTGGTGAAGGAAAAACTCCCTTAGAAGGTATGAAGAAGAAACCTTGAGAGGAACCAGACTTAAAAGGGGAACCCATCCTCATCCTTATCAAGAGTGTGAATATAAATAAACACCACAAACACTCATTTTACTTCATTAAGAAAAGTCATTTCTGCCACAGGAAGAATGAGGCGTGTTATTTCTCACATAAACAAAACAGCACAGTGAATTTATTATTTATTTTTTGGCAGTTTTTAGAAAAGTTGAGGTCAATGTGCAGGGGCAGCCATGAGAGCAGAAAGGGTAAGGGCCTTGCTCAAGGGCCCATCAGTGGCAGCGTGATGGTTTTGGGGCTTGAACCCCTAACTTAAACCTGAGTCTTAACCATTGAGCTACCACTGGTCAAACAAATCAAAAGATGTCTGTCAGCACAATGGTTCAGATGTTGGGATCCTGACCTGAAGGTTGTGAGTTCAAATCCAACCACTATTAAGCTGCATTGGCTGGGCCCTTGAGCAAGACCCTTAACCCTCAACTTCTCAGTTCTATAAATAAGATCATTGTACAATTGTCTCTGTTAAAGGCATCTAACAAATGTCACAAATGGGATTTGAACCCACACCTCCATGTTGAGACCAGAATACGCAGGTATTCCAGACCTTTAATTTGGCTACTTAGACCACTCGATTTCTGACATTAATAGACAACTAATCAGAATATTTAATTAAATTATTAAAGAAACATAAATAAATTCAAAACAAACAAACAAATGAATAAATAAAGAATCTCTGATGATTAGAAGTCGAAGCCGGTGTTGGTAAAAGCTGAGCTCCAATCAGGAAATCATCGAGCTGCGAGCACAAAACAGCAATTAAAGTCATTAATGAATTCCGTGAAATAAATCTGTGGAAGTTTATTTATTTATTTATTTATTTATTTATTTATTTATTTATTTATTTAAAAACACCACTGATATAAAAGCCATAAAAATCTAATTGTCTGGTGCGGACTCTTACTCAGCCATTTGCATATGATTTGTTTGATATTCTCATAAACGAAGAAAACTAAACACTGCAGCCATGTCAGAAAAATTTACAATTTTCCATTGACGAGGTTTTGACAAAAAGATGGAGCTGGAGGTGGAGCTGGAGTTGTTGCTGGAGTTGAAGCTGGAGGTGGAGCTAGAGTTGGTGCTGGAGGTGGAGCTGGAGGTGGAGCTGAAGGTGGAGCTGGAGGTGAAGCTGGAGGTGGAGCTGGAGCTGGTGCTGGAGGTGGAGCTGAAGTTGAAGCTGGAGGTGGAGCTGGAGCTACAGGTGGAGGTGGAAGTGGCAGAGTTGAAGATGCAGAGATTTTCATTAGGAACATGGGGTATATTGGTTGAAGAACGCTGAGGATGGAGGAAAAGAAGGAGGCCAAGGAGAAGGTTTTTGTATGTGTTGAGGGAAGACATGCAGGTGGTTGGGAGCAGCCTGAAAGAAGAAGTAGAAGAATTTCAATTGACGAGGTTCAGTCTCATTGTGCTGATTAGTGATCATTAATCTACAAGAGCATTAGAGTGAGCAGACATTGATGTTGAAGGAAGGTAGGAGTCTCCATGTTCAGCTCATCTCAAAGATGTTTAGTTGGGTTGATAAGGTTGAGGAGCTCAGTGCTCTGTACAGGTTCTTCCAGTCCAACCTTCACACCAACAACCATGTCTTCATGGAGCTCATGTAATGGGATTGCTACAGCTATGCTACAGTGTCTACCTCTCTGATGGTCCTAATATTTCTGACCTTCAGAGTTATTGGTAATTTTTATGCACAAATGTTTAGAAACCACATTCTTCAATTTAACATAAAAATGTAAATAATAAATATTACAACACGCCTTGTTTTCTCTCATGTAGTTTTTATGTCTCATTAATAAAATATTATTTCTGTGTTCATTAACGAGCACAACATGGGAAACAGCTAAAGAGCTGATGGGTCTCAGATTGGGTCACAACCTTGTTTTAGAGACCCAGTGAAAGTGTGTCAGACAGCAAACCAGTCAGAATAATGTTCCAGGGTTTTATTTTTATTCTGTGTGGTTTTCTTTCTACACGACTTCCCCGAAAGAGTTTATAGAGCGACGGTTTTCTCATTCCGTGACCGAGTGAACCAGTTTGAGGATGTATTTATCGAGAGACTTCAAAGAACTGCTCTCAAGTCATTCTGGATTAAGTGTCATAAATGTACAGTGGCTGTCAGAAGTGCAGAAACATGGAGTCTTTTAAAGAGACACGTATGTTCCTTCAGTTTCTATGCAACAAACTTGGAAAAAAACAACAGAAGAACTTGTGTAAGAAGGAGAACAGGAGAGATGTGATCAGACTCCCTCACCCCCACACTCACACATGGAGGTGGAAGTTTTATGTGTTGGGGTTGTTTTGGAGCAGAGAAGATTCAGGAAAGTGAAAGTGAACCAACATGTCTCCTATTCCACACTTCATCACCATGCAGTTCTGTCTGGACTCATCGGAAGCGACTTCACAACAAGACAATGGAGTTCTTCATCTCTTTATCTCTCTGACAGAAAAAAGATAGTATATAATGGCGTTTAAGAAAAGAGATGGAGAGAAATGTGACTGAATGAGATGAAGATGAATGAGATGAAGAAATGGAGCCATGGAGAGAGATGAAACGGAGTGACAGAAAGGATGGAGGGATGAAGAGAGAAATGGGGTGAAATTGAGAAAGAAAGAGTGAGTGATAAAGAGAAATTAAGAGAATAAAGTGAGAGAGGGAAAGATGTACTGCAGAGGTGAATTTCCACAAATATTTAGAACTTTTTTTGTGTTGAAAATATATTTTCGATATTTTTTTGTTTGTTTTTTTTTCCAATAAAAATGAAATTGTGCAGCAAAAGAAAGTAAAAAACACTGATTTTCTCTTGTTTGTTTTTCCTGTGTTTTTATTGATACCGAACACGAAAGCAAGGCCTCAGCGTGATCAGGTGATGGAAGCGAGCGAGCGAGTGTGTGATTACAGCAGGATGGAGATTTAGCGTAAATGTTGAATTAGCCGCCGGGTTCTGATTGTGTACCGAGCGTTTCTGAAGGATTACGCCGCTGACCTTTAATACTATAAGAACTCAACACGTAACACACGGAAAGCCACGTTCAATACAAACACGTGCTAATGATCACGCTATTCTCCTGCAAGTGCAATTAAAACAACATAGCGTTTCGCTTTTCCGTGTTGGCTATTAACGGGGAAAAAATGCATGCGGAAATATAGAATTGGAGGAAATATAATTTAGTCACTTGGCTGTAAAAGGTCATTTAACGGACCATTTGACTCACAGCTGTGCAGAACGACCCTGTCATTCCCTTCACTTCCAATACTGAACTGCCACCAGAGAGAAGATGGAAATAATACAAAAATGATGATGCACAAATTAAAACTTACACTTTTTAATTCATTGCAGCTCCTTCAACTCTGATTGATGATAAAAACTCTGGGTTTATGGATAGCCATCAGGGTCAGATCATGTCCAAAAACATCTATTAATTTAGTACAGAAAAGTGTAGAAACACTGAGTGTTTTAGGTTCACAAGAATGTGACAGTGAGTGAAAGAGTGGAAGTTCTGTTGAGTCCAAATGGGACATTTTTGTTTCTAAAAGAAGAACTTATGTATCAGATCATGCCAAGGCTACCAGATTTGGGCTCCTTGGTTGAAGCAGACACATGGAGAAGAACTATGAGGATGGCTTGGAACTGCAGTTTTCATGAGCAGTTGTGTATTGAAGGACCGATCACTGAGCAGCACCTCAGCAACATTCAAACTATAACGAATAGATATTTGGTGCCAACCAGTTTCATGCAGGACTGGTTCCTCTCAAGGTTTCTTTTTCACACCATCTCAGGGAGTTTAATTGCCACTGTTGCAGATGACTCGCTCATTAGGAATATACTTCATTAAATTCACATTTTATCACCTTTGTATCAGTGTGAAACATTGTGATGATTATAAGTACAGGAAAGAAGATGTAATCGACTCCCTCACCCCCACACTCACACATGAAGGTGGAGGTTTAATGGTTTGGGGTTGTTTTGAAGCAGGGAAGGTTCCAGAAAGTGAAAGTGAACCTACATGGCTCTCATTTCACACTTCAACCGTCTGGACTGCGGCTCATCAGAAGCGACTTCACCGTACAACAAGTCGATGAGCCAAAGCGACGAATACGTCTGAGTTCTGTACGTGTTATTTAGAGAGCAGACAGACGTCTGGAGTGATATCTATCATGGACCCACCTGCCCAGACACCACACCTCAATCCTACTGAACTGTTCTGAGATGAAGTCGAGTGAAGAACATCTTTGGAGAGTTTTAGTGAGAATAATGCAGCTTTGTTAGATAGAAATGCAGTAACAGTCTGATAATCTTTGGGAATTTAATGAAGGTTTTTATGAAGTTGATGCACTTTATTATCAATAAAGTTAAAAGCCTGACATAAGTTAATAAGTGAAGCTTTGCTGCACTTTACAGACGAGTGAATATTGAATGAAGCTCCGTTGTATTTCTTTCGCATTAGATTTATTTCTCTTGACTGATAAAATCCCAGAAATGTCCTATTTTTCTTTGTCTAAAAAACAGAGCTTTTTTGTGATTTTTATTTTCTTAGATCTGATTGCCTTCCTGGGTGGTAAACACTTTTAATCACTAGGAAACAATGTTACTCTTAATTACTCAAAGAAAAGTTTCAAAGTGTTAAAATAAAAGAATGAAAAACTTTTTTGTGACCTGACGTCTCCTCTGAATTAAAGCTGACACGTACGCCAGGCGTCTCCACGCTGGTATTTCTTACGGAAATGTTTGATCATGTTTCACGTTCATTACACTTTCTTTACACCTTGTTTGAGTGTTTTTGTCTGCAGGTTTATTTTTGGGAAACTTTGAGGGGGCACAGCAGTGCATCAGACAAATGATCCGTTCCTAAATTGCACAATGATTTTGTCTCCTGCAGCCTGGAATCTCAACTGTGAGAGGATTATTATTATAAGAAAGAAAAAAGCAGTGAATTCTCTTCTGCACAAATGTGCTTTAATAAACAACTGCTCTGTTTTTGAAGCATACTTTTATACATGTAGTGTTTCTCTGCAGGTTCTTCAGGCAGGTGAGAACCACACACAAGTCCGAGAGCACCTGTGCAGGGAGGAGGCCATGTTCTGCTTTGATGTGAGAAAGAAATTCAGCTCTGAATCGAGTCAACTAAACAGAAAAAAAGAAGATTTAAGATTTATCTCTTTCCTGCACCCTGAGAAATGGTGAGATCATTAAAGCAGTAGAAAGAAAAAACACAGAGTATTGAGCAGTGGTAGAGGATAGAGGGATGAGTGGAGCAGTGATAGAAGATTGTGCAGTGAAGAAGTCATTAAAGCAGTGGTAGAAGACGTATCTGACTAAACGTCTGTACCAATATAATCCTTCACGCCTACTTAGATCAAAAGGTGCAGGCTATTTGTTGGTACCTTAAATAATGAAGACTCCAGCAGGGGGCAGATTTTTCTCTTATAAACCCCACAGTTATGGAACAACCTTCCAATCAGTGTTCGGGACTCAGACACAGTCTCAGTGTTCAAGTCGAGGCTGAACACATATTTATTTAGTGGAGTCTTTAGTCAGTAGGTGTTTGTGAGGTAAAGGAGCAGATCTGGAGGGATCATGGATATCGAGTGTTTGGTGAACTGGGATATTTGGATGCTGTCGTCTCCTCACTCTCACACGTTCACTCAGGTTTGTTGATGGTGGTGTGGTGGGTCGTCTCTTATCCCAGAGATCCTCATGTCTGTGTTTCCTTCTGCTTCTCCCTTTTAGTTCTGCTGCCCGAGAGAATCTTACCAGAGTCTTTCATACAACAATAAGGAGACTTAATAATCCATATTCTTCTCTTCCTGTCATCTCTCATCTCTCTCTCTCTCTCTTTCTTTCTCTCTCTCTCTCTCTCTCTCTCTCTTTCAGTCGAGTTAAACATACTCCTGAGGAACCAGTGACCACTTTCCCCTCTTTCCTCCGCAGATGGTGATTTCTTTGATTGGAGGCGACTCAGTGCAGCTGGAGATGTTTCTCATCAACAGCCTGAGGAAGAGATTACAGATAAAAAAACAGGAACTTTGAGGATGGATTTGGACTGTATTTAATGTCAACAGTCTGCTACACTGACTCAGGACTACAGTTTGTATCTGATCTCCATCACTGCACCTCAACATCGTTTATCTGTAATAAATGGACATTCGGTGGCACCCAGATGAGGATGAGGTTCCCTCTTGAGTCTGGTTCCTCTCAAGGGTTCTTCCTTATTCCATCCCAGGGAGTTTTTCCTTCACCTCAGTCACCACTGACTTGTTCATCAGGGACAAACTTACACTTATAAAGAACATCTTCATTCTTTATCACCACATTATCTGTGTAAAGCTGCTCTGAGACAATGTTCATTATTAAAAGCGCAAAAAAACAACAACATGGATTTAATTGAAATTGAATAGATGATGGAGGGATGAGTAGTACAGTGGTAGAAGTAGTACAGTGGTAGAAGATGACATTAGTGGTGCAGTAGTAGAAGATGATGGATGAATGGTACAGTGAAAGAAGATGGAGGGATGATTGGAGCAGTGGTAGAAGATGGAGGGATGATTGCAGCAATGGTAGAAGATGGAGGGATGATTGAAAGAATGGTAGAAGATGGAGGGATGATTAGAGCAGTGGTAGAAGATGGAGGGATGATTGCAGCAATGGTAGAAGATGGAGGGATGATTGAAAGAATGGTAGAAGATGGAGGGATGATTAGAGCAGTGGTAGAAGATGGCATTGGTGGTGCAGTAGTAGAAGATGGATGGATGAGCATTACAGTGGAAGAAGATGGAGGGATGATTGGAGCAGTGGTAGAAGATGGAGGGATGATTGCAGCAATGGTAGAAGATGGAGGGATGATTGCAGCAATGGTAGAAGATGTAGGGATGATTGGAGGAATGGTAGAAGATGGAGGGATGATTAGAGCAGTGGTAGAAGATGGCATTAGTGGTGCAGTAGAAGAAGATGGATGGATGAGCATTACAGTGGAAGAAGATGATGGATGAATGGTGCAGTAGTAGAAGGTGATGAATGAGTAGTACAGTGGTAGAAGATTATGGGATGAGTGATACAGTGGTAGGAGATGATGGATCAGGAGAGCAGTGGTAGAAGATGGAGAAAGCAGTAAAACAGTGGTAGAATTGAAAGAGATCAGTAGAGCAGTGGTAGAAGATGGAGGGGTGAGTAAGAGTGGTAGAGGGTGAGGGAAGCATGGTGCAATATGGTGAAAAACTAGTGCTTTGAGGTAGATGGGTTTTGGGCCCTGTTTGATTTTGTAGACATTCATTACTGTTTTGAATCAGACTTCAAAGCTACAGGAAGTGACAGTGACAGTTTTCTGTAGTTGTGACGGAGACATCGTCATGTGTGTATAAGATTAGCATTGTGTGTATGTTGCGAGCAGTGACAGGAGATAAAAGCTCCACCTGCTGCCACTTGATGCTGAAGGAGGTATTGTTTCTCACTCAGTGCTTGAGCTCACTAATTACTGCTGCACCTATATTTACATATTGAGTTCTTCTGTTGTTCTATTAAGGACTGTGACAGGGATTTAATCACAGGTAAGAGCTTTTACTTCACTCCACATCTCACATCTATTCTACTGATCATAAACTCACACCCCCTTATGGTTTGTTGCTTTATTAGAGCTATGGTTTGTGTTTTGTTGGCAGACACCGACTTCACCATCTGGAGTTATCACTCTCACTGATTTAAGAAGAAAGAAGATGTTTTATTACTCGGACTGTTTCTACATTCGCACCGTGAAATGCTGAGCCTCAATGCACAAGCGCTCATTATCTCCAGCTCTGCTTCTGTTGGCCTCATTAAGGCTTCTCCAGCAACGCTAAAACCTAACACCAAACTTTAAAAGAGGAACTGAACAGAAACAAAAAAAAAGATGAAAACCCTGACCGGACTGGGGGTGGGGGGTGGGGGTACTGTGCTCTAACATCATGTTTTATTACCTTGTATTGAGTTCTGCATTCTCACCGTTTAATTTAAAGATAAAAAGTATATATAATCTTTAATGTTACTCTAAATGGATAACATTTCTATAATAGTAATTGTAAATCTGAAGGGATAAAATATCTATAATATTAAATGTAAATCTAAATGGATAAAAACACTATAATTGTAAAAGTAACTGTAAATAGATAAAGATATCTATAATTTTAAATGTAACTTTAAATTGATAGAAATTATTCACAATTTTACATATAACACAAAATCGATGCACTGTAAATGTATTAAAACAATTTTGTGTGTTTTATTCTTTACTTTATTCTTTTCTTGGACAAGTGATGAGTCTTATTTTTCCTTTTTTTTTTCTCCACAAAAAATCATTTATTCACACATTTAGTGAAAATCACGGTTTTATTGAAAGGACACAGGAAGGTAGAGAAACCGAGACACGTAGCAGTAGATTAAGTCCTCAGTGCATGGCACATCATTCTCAGGGAGACGACTCACTGTGAGTCTGTTTTCTTTTGTTCTTTTGTGTTTTTTTGTGTTTTATTTTTTTTATTTTCTCTTTAAATTCTTGCACCAAAAGCTTTCAGGTTGCTCAGTGATCAAAGTTGGCCAGCCAACTCAATTTCCTCCATTTCCTCCATTTCCTCCATTTCCTCCATTTCCTCCATTTCCACTATGCCTTCAGAATCTTCAGAATACAGAAAAGGGAAGAGTGTAAAGTAAAAACTACCACCACCACAAAAAAAGAAGAAAAAAAATTCTTTACATTTAGATCTTTGTCAGATCATTTTGTCGGTTCTTGCTGCGTTTATGAGGAATTTCAACACTGGGTGAATTGAACACAGAACCAGTGTTACTAGCATCAGATTCACATCCATCCTTCTTCTATTCATATTCAGAGAACCGTATCCGAGAACGTAGCGAATCAGGTGCTCACGTATATGAGCGAATGCGTCTCTGGGCCATGGTGCAAGTCCACCAAGTTCTTGACTACCAATAGCACAAAATCAAAAGGTGCTCACAATCTCTGGAGAAATTGGAAACAAATTAAAAAATATAAAGCAACATACGTGTTATGAAAGAAAGAGGGAAAAAAAGAGAAAGGAAAGACCAGTACGGTTATAAACGTGAAACCTAAACGTCTAGAGTGCATGCCATTGTACTAAGCTGCTGAATCTCGGGTCCAATTCGGACTCTTGGGGTTCCTTCTCTACAACTGCAGGTATACTTACACTGTGTGTCTGTGTGTATCAGTGTGAGTGTGTGTGAGTGTGTGCGAGTGTGTGTGAGTGTGTGCTTTCTATTCTCTGAGAGTGACAGGTCAGGGGAGTTAAACTGATTAAACCCGATACCACACGGAAAAATCTGGCAAGTCTTTTAGTCGTGTTTGTCCAGCTGTGTTTTTATTCGCGTCTCAGTCGTGTTTGTCCAGCTGTGTCTTCTTTCCTCCGTCCATCTTCACGCTGTTTACAGGCGTCTCTGCGTCGGTGTGTTCCACGCTCCTCGGCTGTACATGAACAGTGAACAATAGTAACTCGTTAGAGGAGTGAAGCAAAGATGTGTTCAGTGTTTAATCTTCATTTGCTGTTATAATAAGCTCCACTCTTCTGGGAAGATTTTAGATTTTAGCCACAAATGTGTCTAAAGTAGGAGATCTTCCACTTCAAACCCATATGAATGAGAACTTTATGGAGTTTGATTTGTGCACAGATGCATTGTCATGCTGGAACAGGTTCGAGTCTCCTACTTCAGGTGAAGCTAAATGTTACGCTACAGCATCCAAACACATCTGATACAAATGTTTGCCCCCAAACCGTTTAGTAAAGAACCCTGGCTGGAAAATCCAAGTGTCCAAATACTTATGCTTCATGTTATAAGTCAGAGGTCATCGCTATAAAACAAAAGATTTAATAAATAACTAATAATTTCTAGAGAATGTTTCAGACAGAATCTTCTCCATCCTTATTATAACTGTCATAACAGGATATAGCGATCCAGTGACATTAGCGCTTCAGAGTAAAACTGATCGCTATGGCAACATGTGGCTGCTAATTTGCATGCTAAGTCCATTCTAGCTAACATATCGAACTATTATAAAAACATCCTCATATGGAGTGTTTTACATATATCAAGTCTACAAACAATACTCATTCCTGATTGGCTGCTCAAAAAGTTTTAATAACAAAGCGTCATCTATATTTATATATATATATATATAAAGTATAGAATAAAACATGAATAATAGCCTTTAAACATATAATAAACTGTGACACTGCTGAACAACTGGATATAAACCGACAAGTAGTGTTTATGACACAGTTATGTCAGGCTTATGAAGTTTCAAAGTGTCTCATTCATCATAGACACAAACACTTAATTATAGTGAAATTCTACAGATATAAACTAAAACAAGCAAAAACTCTTCTTCTTCTTCCTCTTCCTATAAATATTATTTATCTTATTTTATTATCATTTTATTGATATAATAATAAAAATGATCATAATTATAATCATATTCATAAGAAGAAGAAGAAGAAGAAAATAAAGAAATAATATATTATTATTATTATTATTATTATTATTATTATTATTACTAATTTCTCTCTTACTTAATTAACTAATTAACTAATTTATTGATTGATTTATTCAGAGTTGTACCTGCTGGTGTGCAGGTTGGTCTGCTTTCTCCACAGATGTTCTCTCAGTTTGATTGCGGAAACACTCAGCCCCCACCTGTGAAAACGGGACATTTCAAGATAAACACAAGAAGTTTTATATTTATACAGTTCATATTTAGGGTCCATTTAATCTATGATTTATAGTTGTTTTCTACTCTTTAAAAGAGTTTTATGACGTGTATATATATATATATATATATATATGAGGTCTGTTCTCTGATGGAACACTGGTTACTGGTTGCTGGAACACTGGTTACTGGTTGCTAGAACACTGGTTACTGGTTGCTGAAACAGTTACTGGTTGCTAGAACACTGGTTACTGGTTGCTAGAACACTGGTTACTGGTTGCTAGAACACTGGTTACTGGTTGCTGGAACACTGGTTACTGGTTGCTGGAACACTGGTTACTGGTTGCTAATGCAGAAAATTTTCTGTTTTCACTACAAGATTCTGTGTTTAACCAAATGAACTGCATCACTTATCTGAGTGTATTCACATACTGACATAGAATTAAAATATAGCCAAATGTTTGTGGACACTCCTGCATAAGATTAGTATGTGTTTTCTGAACATCTCATTCCACATTTAGTTTCCGTTTGCTGTTATAATGACTTCCACACTTCTGAGAAGATGTTCCACTAGATTTCGGATTCTGATTTGTGCTCATTCAGCCACAAGAGTGGTAGTCAATTCAGGTACTGATGTAGGTAAGAAGGTGAGGAGGTTCCTGGGGTGCAGTCAGAATTCACATTCATCCCAAAAGTGTTCAATAGGTTTAAAATCCTATAGCAGGAGATCTTCCACTCTAACCCATGGGAAGCAGATCTTCATGGAGACAGTTTTGTGCACAGGGGTATTGTCATGCTGGAGCAGGTTTGAGGTCTCCTAGTTCAAGTGAAAGGAAAATGTAATTCTAATGCATCTAAAGATGTTCTACACAACTGAATGTCTACAACTTTGTGAAAATGATAGTATACCTCTAAACAAACGAACAAACAAACAAACAAAATAAATAATGTTTATTTTTCCAGTTTGTGGTTTCTGCTTAATTGGTATAAAATGGTTAATTTTTGTCCAATTCCAGCTACTTTTCACACTCTGCGGTTGTTTCTTCTTTTTCCCCTCAACCTCAGCACAGTATTTTTTGCATGCAGTTCTAAAAGCACGGCTGCAGCAGCAAATGATAGGTTGATATTGACACACCGGTTTAATGCGTTATCGTTTCTATGGCAACAGCTCGTTCGCAGGGGTTCCACTGATAAACAGATGAAATACGTATCGTTTTCTAAAAGCTCACTATTTACTATTTCAGGAAAACAAAACCGTAAATGAGCTCTAGGGAAATGTTTTTCTTTTACAGGAAAGAACATCAACGTCACCTCCAACAAAACAAAATGACAAAAAACATTTCTCTCCAGCATGATTTCTCTACAGCATGATGATGCCCTGGTGCACACAGCCAGCTCCATGAAGATCTGCTTTCCATGGGCTTGAAAGATGTGGAAGATCTCCTTCTATAGTGCTTCTATTGAACACCTTTGGGATGAATGAACGCTGACTGCACCCCAGGAGCCTCCTCACCTTCTCACCTACATCACTACCTGACTTTATTAACACCCTTGTGGCTGAATAAATCTCCACAAAATCTAGTGGAACATCTTCCCAGAAGAGTTGAGCTCAGTCTAAATGTGGCATGAGATGAGAGATTTAAAAGGAAGCATATACGGTCAAGTGTCCAGAAACATTTGCCCCTATACTGTATTTCATAACCTTGATTTTTATCATCCCACATCAAATACATTGTGTTAAACTGTTCTAATAAAATGAATATAGTCTTTTTCTTCTTCTTTCAGCTGCTCCCATTAGGGGGCGCCACAGCGTATCATCCGTCTCCAAACCCCCCTGTCCTCTACAGCTGCCTCTTTCACACCAAATATTATAATAATAATAATAATAATAATAATAATAATAATAATAATAATAATAATAGAAAAAACAATGTGCTGGATCAAGTGCTATTTGATTAACGGCTGATTAAGGAGTGTCATCAGGACGCCATTTTGTTAGATTAGACTGTTATAAAAGATTAGATTTATCATTCTTTACATCAGTGTATTAGATTTTTTCTCCTACTTTCATATTACATCATATAAATTTGACAGTAAAGACACAGTGCTGTTTATCTCTATTCTTCCCCAGATGTTGTGCTCGAGACATTAAAGTAAAAACCCTTTTCATAAGCGCATCTTTGACAAAAATCTGGCAACCTCTGAAGCGTGAACTCTATAAATGCTTTTTTAATTATGATAAAAATGTAAAATGATACTGTCTTCTGAATCACAAGCTTTTTTACAGTCTGCTGAAGTTTCATATCAGTTTCTAATTTTCCAAATTTTTAGTTGTGTTTTGTTTTATAAATCTGACAATAAAGAAAAGTCAGTAATGCTACCAAATTGTAATTATAAATTGTGTTTTGTCTTGAAAATCTGACAATAAAGAAAAAATAATTCTTTTCCCCAGGTGTTGTTTTTAAAAACTGACGTCTAGACGCTTTTACACAAACCCCGTCTCAGAAAGAAATCTGGCAACCCAAGAGGTCACGTGCATAACCAGACTGGCAGATCCAGAAAACCTGTGTGTGACCATGAGCGTGACTATGAGGAGTTTTGTTTTTAGGTGAATATTGGAGTTCGTCTCGAACGCGGCCCTTAGACACGACTCTGACAGTGTGGTTGATAACGTCATGTCACTGTTCAGTGAGACGGATCTCCTCTGTGCTACGTTCCTCTGCTCTCTGCTCGTGGCTTGGTTCTGCTGTTCCGTATCTGTCTCCACTGTGACATATTGATACAGATTCCTCGTTCTGTTTTAAACCTCAACAACAAGGAAAGCTCATATCAGCCCCTGTCAGGGTGAGACGCAGGGTATTTGTCATCGCCCAGAACAATGTGCGAATATAAATCCCAAGCGAGCGTTCGTGACTAAACAAATGTCTTTTTAACAAGTTCGGTATCTGCCCTCAAACTTTTCAGCAGCGACACACGCATCTGTCCACGTCACTGATAATTCCCCATGCTGCAGGACAAAGACGTCAATTTCTCTCTCACCGTCTCGTGTCGATCCACACAAGGGGTTTGGTTTTTACAGCTGAATTACTGACGCTAAATAAAGACCACCTGAAAATCAATAAGCAGCAGAGTCTGATTATAAGTCCATTAAAATGATACCAGCATCAGCACTTAATGTTTACCTTCAGCACCTGACAGTTTTTAACTCCTGTAGTGTCTCTCCTGGACAGCTCCCAGTGCGCTGGAGATCTGCTGCTTGTGATCCGGGGGACTTTTGGGATGTCCTGAGAACAAAGAGGAAAAATTATAATAGTTTCAGCGCAATCATGCAGCTAAAGAGAATAGAAAGAAAGAGAGAAAGAAAGAAAGAAAGAAAGAAAGAAAGAAAGAAAGAAAGAAAGAAAGAAAGAAAGAGAGAAAGAAAGAAAGAAAGAAAGAAAGAAAGAAAGAAAGAAAGAAAGAAAGAAAGAAAGAAAGAGAAAGAAAGAAAGAAAGAAAAAGAATAAAACAAAAAAAAAGAACAAATGAATGAAAGAACGAAAGATTTTGTGGAGATTCATTCTGTTAGTAAAGTCAGGTACTGATGTAGGTGAGAAAGCGAGGAGGCCTGAAGTGCAGTCAGCGTGATACATTCATCTTAAAGGTGTTCAGGAGATCTTCCATTTCAACCCATGGAAACCAGATCTTCATGGAGCTTGTTTTGTGCACAGGGGCATCGTCATGCTGGAACAGGTTTTGGGTCTCCTAGTTTGAGTGAAGGCAAAATTTCATGCTCCTGCATCTGAATACAAACTGAAGAATCGTGGGCCTCCAAGTTTGTGGCTCGTTTGTACTTGAGACATCAGAACGTTTTGAGACCGGAGACAAAATAAAGATACACGTCCCAGTAAAAGAGCCGTTACTATAGAAACAAAAGAGTATTAAAATGCTAATAAAGTCCTCAGAAAGCAGCGTCGGCTGTTTTAGTGACATCAATGCTTTTTTAGTTTCAACTTCAGGTCCATGATGAAGAGGAAGGAACACGATTCTTTAATGCAAAGCGTGAAAAAATTAAACACAACACAAGCAGATGTTTAGTAACTGTTTAGAATTTGAATGTGTGTGTGTGTGTGTGTGTGTGTGTGTGTGTGTGTCAGCACAATTTAATTCCTTTGTCTAGCGCTTTAATGCTGACGGGAACAATACTAATTTCCCACTCACTTGAAAACGATTGAAAAGCGAACACGTGTTCGGTGTGTGTGTGTGTGTGTGTGTGTGTGTGTGTGTGTGTGTGTGTGTGTGTGTGTGTGTAATTTCCCCTCCTGCTCCGTTGTGTGTTTCAGTTCGAGGAAAAGAAACACACTGTTGGCTGGCGATTGAGTGAATAAGCGTCGCTGTGGTGCGATTCAAACCTCTTCAGTGCAGAAGGTAGACTACACGTGTGAGACTCGAGGCCCACAGGTTAAACACTTCCTGCTGAAATCCTTTCATCCGGCCCGTGTGTACGCACGGAAAACGTGTTCACGCTACAGAGAATTCACCGAATAACAACCGTCGCGGTGCGCTGTGTGCGCGGGAAAGCCGACACGTACCTGCTGCCTTCATGAAGAAGTCAAAGCAGCATCCAAAAAACGATTAGAGAACTCATCAGGTGACGGACTTTTGTGTGAGACTCTGGAGATCTGAGAAATTTATTACCAAATATTAATATTAATGCTGTTTAATTCCTCAATTAGCACCAATTTGCCTTTATAAAAACCTCCATTCTTCTGGGAAGATGTTCCACTAGTAATTCTTTTGGAGGATTTTAAGGATTTTGAACCTAAATGCATCAGGAATCTTTTCCATCCTCTCACCACTAAATCTTCTCAAGTCATCTGGTTAGATTCTTCTGAGATGTCCTTGCTGCCACTGTAAAATCACTGTGATCTCAGCACCTTCTGTAGCCCAATCTTCTGTGAAGGATTTTTTGAGTTCAGATTTTATTCCTATAGCTTTAGTCTCTATTCGCTGTTATAATGAGCTCCACTCTTCTGAGAAGATGTTCCACTAGATTTTGTGGAGATTTTTGGAGATTTTTGTTATTAAAGTCAGGTACCGATGGAGGTGAGGTGAGGAGGTTCCTGGGGTGCAGTCAGCATTTACATTCATTGTTCAATAGGGTTGGAGTTCTATAGCAGGAGATCTTCCACAAACCTCCAAACCATGTAAAGCAGATCTTCATGGAACAGGCTTGGTGCACAGGGGCATTGTCATGCTGGAACAGTTTTAGATCTCCTAGTTTAAGTGAAGGAAAATATCCTGCTTCATCCAAAGATGTTCTACACAATCATGGATGATTGTAACCCTGAGGACCAAAATCAGTCTCAGGCTGAGAAATTGGGGTGCGTTTGTGTGTTTTGGTGAAGTGTTGCGGTTCGGATATGATCAATCTTCGGTTTCCTCTGTGATGAAACTCCTCCACGACTAAGAAGAATAGCAACCGGAATGAGAAAACAACAGTTTGAGAGGAAATCCGATTCTGTATCATCACCTCCAGCCTGTGATTATCAACGGAAGCTGTAATCGTCTGAAGTCTGGATGTGTGGAATTGCTTTGTATTGTAGGGGAATATCTCAGGAATTGGAGTGTTTCGAAGAACTGCCAGGGTTATATAAATATTCCAACCAGTATAAATACATAAACAAACCCTGAAAGCTTTCAGTAAAAAGTAACACGATGCACTAACAGGCCACCAGAGCAGCTTCCTCTCAGGGCTTGTTAAATATGAAGTATGTTCCACTCACACTTCCCTCAAAAGCTCATGTTAATGAATCTTTCACTCATACAGACTGTGTGTGTGTATGTGTGTGTGTGTGTGTGTGTGTGTGTGTGTGTGTATGTGTGTATGTATGTGTGTGTGTGTGTGTGTGTGTGTGTGTGTGTTCAAGCTAGGATTTAAGGTTTTATCATCATTGCTTGCCGGAGCTTTGGGCTATTAGACTCTGAGTAGAGGAGCTCAGAGAAATACAAATCTTGATGTGGATAAGTGGAGAAATGTTCCTTTAGCATGAATGAGGAAAAAACGTTTCTGATACCGCTTATTATTGTTACGGCCGCGTCCTGGAGTGTTTTATTCCTCTTATATTCTACTACATTTGTACGATCTGATGAGTGAGAAATCACAAAAATTGGCAAACAAATAATGAAGATAAAAACAAAATAATGTGAAGATTATCGTTTACAGATAAACAATATGAGAGAGGTGGAGACCAGACTAGTAGGTTTGGGGACAGGGGTAGGGGGTGGGGGGCAGGACTAGAGTTGGTGGAGACAGGAATTAAATAAGGAATGGAACTAAAGAAGGTAGAGATTGGACTAGAAGGTTATGAGACAGGTGTAGGGGGTGGAGGAACAGGAATAAGAGGTCAAAGACTGGACTAGAAGGTTTGGTGACAGGAGTAGAAGGTTTGGGAGGTTTGGTGACAGGAGTAGAAGGTTTGGGAGGTTTGGTGACAGGAGTAGAAGGTTTGGGAGGTTTGGTGACAGAAGTAGAAGGGTTGGTGACAGGAGTAGAAGGTTTGGGAGGTTTGGTGACAGGAGAAGCAGGTTTTGTGACAGGAGTAGAAGGTTTGGTGACAGGAGTAAAAGGTTTGGTGACAGGAGTAGAAGGTTTGGGAGGCTTGGTGACAGGAATAGAAGGTTTGGTGACAGGAGAAGCAGGTTTTGTGGCAGGAGTAGAAGGTTTGGGAGGTTTTGTGACAGGACTAGAAGGTTTGGTGACAGAAGTAAAAGGTTTGGGAGGCTTGGTGACAGGAACAGATGGTTTGGTGACAGGAGTAGAAGGTTTGGGAGGTTTGGTGACAGGACTAGAAGGTTTGGTGACAAGGAGTAGAAGGTTTGGGAGGCTTGGTGACAGAACTAGAGGCAGAGACAGTGCTACAGGACTGAAGACAGGACTGAAGGTATTATAATTGTTTGTGTTTATTAAATGAATCGTACTATTTGTCCATTTGGAGTTAAATTAAACTTATGGAATGTCTATGAAAGGTTTCTGTATTTGGAAGCTAAAGTTCCAGCTTCACCGCTGACTCCCTCCATAAACATTAAATTAACATCTACTTTCATGCCAAGGATTTCACAATCATTTTCATCTGCATACGTCCCCATGAATTAGCTGTTGCTATAGAAACAATAACATGTCAAAGTGTGCGCAGCAGTGTCAAATATAAACGCTCATTAGAAAACTAATCAGCACATCCCTGACCAATCAGAACGCTTAATTCGACAGCTGTGTGTTCTACCTTCATGTGCGGCTCCCTGAAGGTGACTCTCGAGTTATTGACGAACGGAGAATATCTCATCAAGTGAGTGGGTGTGGCTGGCAGCCTGTGTAAATCCACCGTCTGGGTTTGTAGGACAGATGAGAAGCAAATATGGACTGTGTCCTTCAAAGCCCTGAGCTGAGACTCCTGAATAAAAAAAAGAGATGAGAACTGATTTTACACAACAAGTCTTATATACCAGTATAATCACAAAGATCACTGGGCTGGATTGAGTTCTCAGCTGACAGATGGAGAACGTGTGAGAACATCTGAGGACAGGGTGATCTGGAAATAATATACAGCTTTAAGTGAAAGATTGAGGATTTGATCATTTCTCTTTTCACCTTGTCAAGTGCTGCTTTCTCCAGTTCCTCTTTGGCCACTCGTAGCTTGTTCTCCAGATCCATGAGCTGCTGACCCTTCACAAGAAACAGATTGCGTAATTAGTGTTTATTGCTAATTAAATTTTTATTTTATAAAAAGGTTAGAACGAATGCCTTGTTCACCTTCGATACCATTTCATGTGTCATTAATGAACATAACCAGTCTTCATGTCACAAAATGTTACAAGTGCATCACATTGTACAGCAGTATGGTGTTTGTTTACTCCACTCATGTTAAAACACTCAGATTCATTAAAAACTATCAATTACTATTAATTATTACGTTTTTAAAGCACATGAATGTCTAAACTTTATGGCCCAAATATCTGACTCTAATTTATTTAAGTAATTAAATTAATTAAATATATATTAAATATAATAAATGAACCCAGCCATTAGAGTTGCACAATCCAGTGCACTCTTAGTGCCGGTCCGAAGCCCGGATAAATGGGGAGGGTTGCGTTAGGAAGGGCATCCAGCATAAAAACGTGTGCCAAATCGAATATGCAAATCACGATTAAGAATTTAACTATAATAAATGAGCACTCAGAGGTTGGTTTCTCTCATGGTTTCTTCCTCATGACTTCTCAGGGAGGTTTTTCTTGCCACTGTTGCTTCTGGTTCGCTATTTAGGCTGAAACTTTATGATGCTAAAATATGAATTTGTAATCTACTTATTCCTTTAAAGCTTTGGGATGATGTCCAGTGCTATAAAATTAAAGTTTAATTAAATTGTTTATTTAATCACCTAGTTATTGCCAGAAGTTGTAATATCTCTGAATTCTAATTGAATTGTCTATTATAGAGTTTTATACTGTGTATTTATTTAAGTTATTGCAGTACCTGAGTGAATTCTACTGCTGTGCAAACCTCCACCTTTCTCTACTTGTTACCTGTGAAAAGTTTTTATTTAAACTACATTTACATGTGTGGAGTTCAGCAGAGGTTTTTTTTATCCACTCCAACAGAATCACTATCAAGTCACTATGAGTAAAAAGATGCTGAAACTGGTGCAGTAGGTCACGGACTAGAAATCCCACCTGTCTAACAACTCTGTTGGGAGTGAAAACAAATAGAAAATAAAACTTTTATTTGTACATTAAAAGTTATAATCGAACTACTTCTAAAAGAGTTACAGTATACTGGGGTGCAGTCAGGATTCACATTCATTCCCAAAGTGTTCAAGAAGGTTGGAGCTCTTTTGCAGCTCTTTAACTGTGTTTGATGGCGAACCACAAATGGCTGGAGACATCGGGTGTCCCAATATTTCTTGTCCATTGAGTGTATGTCCTTAGACGTCATTTCAAGACTGTTAGTGACTCAGAGGATGGAGGGATGAGTGGAGCAGTGGTAAAGGATGGAGGGATGACTGGAGCAGTGGTAGATAAACGTAGGGATGAATGGAGCAGTGGTAGAGGATGGAGGGATGAGTGGAGCAGTTGTGGAGGATGAAGGGATGAGTGGAGGAGTGGTAGAGGATGGAGGGATGAGTGGAGCAGTGGTAGAAGATGGAGGGATGAGTGGAGGAGTGGTAGAAGATGGAGGGATGAGTGGAGGAGTGGTAGAGGATGGAGGGATGAGTGGAGCAGTGGTAGATGAAGGTAGGGATGATTGAAGCAGTGGTACAGGATGGAGGGATAAGTGGAGCAGTGGTACAGGATGGAGGGATGATCATTAAATACACCTGTATAATATTTTCATTTCTCTCCTACAGTATATTTGCATATAATTTGTATGGATGGTCATATAGCGTGATGTTCTACACACCTGCCGCTGGGAATACACTCTGTTTAACCAAGCAATTCCCAGCACTAACCTCATGCTGAAGGTTTCCAGATGGTGCATGTGGATCAGAAAGTCAGAGAAAGTGGCAGAACTAAATGGAAAAGGGCCTGGCAGTGTTCCTGGATAACAGATGGTGTTACCCATCACGTTTTTGCTGCCATTATACTTCTAGCTGTTAGCAAAGAGCCGTGTTATTTACCTAAAAAGTGCTTCTGTATAATAGTTAACTGACAAAATACAGATCTTAATGCATTAGATTTGTATGATGTCACATGGGGCCATTGGGAGCAGCGTTAATGGGTTAAAAAGTCACAATAAGATGATTTTCTTTAGAAAGACTAGTTTGCTTTATGCCAATCTAAAGGATGCATCCAGCAAACTCACCATTCACCAGGGCAATTAGGAGCTGCTCCGCTAATACACATTTACATCTACATTTACATCTACATACATCATTATCCAGAGTGACTTACAATAAGCTCATTTATACAACTGAACAGTTGAGAGCTTTGCTCCAAGGCCCAGCAGTGGTCGGAGGCAATGTCTTAAACAGACTGAATATGTATTTTTTGTTAAAGGTGCATTTTTAGGTGTGAGGTTGCCAGATTTTTTAGAGAAGAAATGTCTGAGCTTTTTTAGTAGACGTACACGAAGAAATCAAGAAAGAAGACATCAGATATATACGTAAATTGCAATCTGAAGATCTAATAATTGTTAGGTCAAAATATGCTTCCAAAGAAAGTTTAAAACACATGTAGATAGAGGAATCATAGGCACATCCTTAATCATAGAGAATATCCTGTACAGTTCTAAATATAGTGTGCAAAAAATGACTCTAAATCTAAAACAAGGGGGATACAAAAAAACCCTGCTAAAACTTTGCAATAAAACTCTGGCTATTAAACTAATAATGAAGTAAAAACAGAATAAAGTGAGAATAATTGGGTACAGAGAAATTTTGAGACAGAGACCAGACTAGAAAGTTGAGAGACAGGAGTAGATCAGAGTAAACAGAATTAGAGAGGCATAGACAGTATAAGAGGAAGTAGAGACAGGATTAGAGGCATAGAGGCAGGATTAGAGGCATAGAGACAGGATTAGAGGAAGTAGAGACAGTATTAGAGGCATAGAGACAGGATTAGAGGCACAGAGACAGGATTAGAGGGGTAGAGACAGAATTAAAGGGGTAGAGACAGGATTAGAGGGGAAAAGACAGGATTAGATTGGGTAGAGACAGGATTAGATTGGGTATTACCAGGAGTAGAGGAGGCAGAGACGGGATTAGAGAGTCAGAGACCAGGTTAGAGGGATTAGAGACAGGACTACGGGGTACTGAAACAGGATTAAAGGGGGCAAGAACAGGACTAAGGGGGTGGAAGTAGGAATTAGAGGGTTTCATTCAGAGATTTAATTAAAAGCACAGTTCAGGTGAAATCTTTTTATCTTTTTATCAGGTTCAGAAGCTGCACATTGCGGCTTGAAATTAATTACTTCACTTTACCATCATCAGACACTTACCTTAAAAATTAAATCCTTTTTGCCGTATCTCAGCTCCTTTAGTTGGGCCTGGATTCTTTTAGACTGGAAAAAAAAAAGTATATAAACAGGAAACGGACACGTAGCAGGTTCTCTTCTGTTAATATGAGCTACTTGTGAAAGAGAAGAACCGCTGGAGAACATATCGATGTGCATTCTACACTACAACACTCACATGACCTTTCACTCCAGCAGTGACCTAAACAGCTGGCCAGATGTTTCAGTAAACACATGTACACTTACTTCTTAACCTCAAAAGCCCTGCCGTGTGTGTGTGTGTGTGTGTGTGTGTGTGTGTGTGTGTGTGTGTGTGTGTGTGTGTGTGTGAGTGCTCATGTATTTGTCCTCCTGCTGATATGAATACAGTTTTGACCCTGACATTGCACTGAGCTGCTTCCTGTGAGGAAAACTGCCAAAAAAATTTCCATTTGACAAAAGAGGCTAGGTTTAGATTCAAATGTGTGTGTGTGTGTGTGTGTGTGTGTGTGTGCGTGCGTGCGTGCGTGCGTGTGTGTGTGTGTGTGTACAAAGACATGTACCTCTTCTGCATGTATGTCACACAGTTTATTCCCAGAGAGCAGTTTATTCTTCAAGCTTTTGTTCTGGAGAAAAAAAAACAGTTATTTAATAATAAATATATAAATATATATAAAATATAAAAAAGAAATGCTGCCAAAAGTTTGTGGACACCTGACCATAAGATTGGCATGTGCTTCTTTTTGAACAGTGCATGACACATTTAGTTTTCGTTTGCTGTTATATAAACCTCTAATCTTCTGGGAAGATGTTCTACTAGTTTTTGTGGAAAATTTGTCTCTGAGGTCAAAGTCAGGTAACGATGAAGGTGAGGAAGTGATGGGGCCTGGGGATGCAGTCAACGTTCACATTCATCCCAATAGGTTCTAGAGATCTTCCACTTCAACCCATGAAACACAGGTTTGGGTCTCAAGTGAAGGGGAAATTTCATGCTTCAGCTTCCAAAATCATCTAATGTAATTCTGTGCCTCCAACGTTGTGGTAACAGTTTGGAGAAGAACGACATACTGTATGAGGTTTGGTAGATTTTTATGATGAGATCTTTTTCTTTTATTACATTTGTTCTTATTTTAATTATTTTCCAATTACCAATTAATTAAAAAACATCTAAATGCTACTAACAGCAAAAAAAAAAAAAATTTGCAATGTTTTGCTAATTCCTGGCTACACCACCTACTGTAACTGCTAGCATAACTGCTACTATCACCACGGCAACCACTTTACATTTTTAATCATCATTTTATTCCAAATCTGGCTTCCAATGGGACATTTAGAGTAATAAAAAAATTCAATGTATTTATTGTTTCCTTTTATTTTGACATATGTATAAAAACTCACATAAGCAGCAAGAGTTTTATCATCTGCATCTCCACAATACCTCCTGCTGAAGGTCTTTGATGATTTTGGTCTTTTTTTCCATCTCCATCTTCAGGAATTTGATCTGGAGAACAGAACATCATGGAACTTTATTTAAAATTATAAGATATAAGAAGCTACATTTTAAGAATAGATGAAGGGTGTGGAGATGCCTGTGCTTGAGATGAAAGCATGTCTTCACAATGCATAAAAGAATGCATAAAAAAGGGGGAAAAAAAGCGATGGAATGTGTATAGAGGCTGTGAAGTCGCTGGTGCATGAAGATAACACAATTTTTCCACCAAAATATAGTTTTTCAAAATCGGCTCTTAGGGACTGCTTTGTGAAATTGTACATGTCTTCTATACTGCATTTAAAAAAAAAAACCTCATCAGGAGTGTGTGTGTGTGTGTGTGTGTGTGTGTGTGTGTGTGTGTGTAGCCCAGGAGATGAGACGCAACACCAATCAAACACTAATGCGCAGTACTCGAGATTCGCTCTGAGTCTCTCGGTTCTTTCTCTTTCGAAGCCCAGCAGGACACCAAGAAAAAACATGGAACTTTTGATCAGAACGAAGTCTAGTGTACATCATCTCATCTTTTTTTCCACACATATATCTCTTCTGACTTCTGCAGCAGTTGAGGTGCAGGCAAATGACAACCAATATATAACCATATATAAATATTTATATATATATTTATATATATCTCCCAACCCAGTCCACATTTAGTCCTTATTTGCTGTATAATGAGCTCCACTCTTCTGGGAAAATGTTCCACTAGAATTTGTGAAGATTTGTGGAGATTCATTCATGCACAAGACTGCTAATAAAGTCAGGTAGTGAAGTAGGTGAGGTGAGGAGGCCTGAGGTGCAGTCAGCGTTCACATTCATCCCAAAATAGGATTAAACTCAAAACTCTATGGTAGGTTACTCAAGATCTTCCACTTCAACCCATGTACAGCAGATCTTCATTGTGCTGGCTTTGTGCACAGGGACGTTGTAATGGAGAAACCGGTTTCAGGTCTCTTAGTTCAAGTGAAGGGAAAAATGCAGGCTTCCAGATCCAGAAACATCCTATACATTTGCTTTCCTCCAACAGTTTATAAGAACCACATATAGCTGGAAAAACGTCAGCTGATTATAACACTTTCTATATTGTGTATATGAGGAATAATGTATAGGCAAATAAAATGACATTTGTATGTGTAACTATGGCAAACTAAGAAGAGTGAAAAAGTAATTAAGTGAGTAAAAATAGCTGAGTGTAACTAGTACTTAAATAAATAATTAAACAAGTATAAGCATGTAAGTACTTTATCAAAAAAGTGGTTAAAAAATTGTAAGTAAATACCCAATTTACTAAGTATAGATAGCGATAAGTGAAGGGGCTGAGTATGTGAGTGAGAAAGTAAATAAGTAATAAATAAATAAGTAGGTAAGTTACTAAAAAAGGAAATAAGTAAGTAAGTAAGTAAGTAAGTAAGTAAGTAAGTAAGTAGTTAAACAAGTATTAATAACAACCTAAATCAGCTAAGTAAGTAGTACTTGATATGTAGATGTACTAAGTATAGCGAAGTACATATGCTAGTCATTCTGAAAGTATAGGAAATTTCATATAAATAAAAAAACAACAACAAGTATTTAAGTAAATAAGCAAAAGTAAGATTTAGTGTTTAGTACAATAATAATATTATATTTATATTAATACTGCAATATGACTTATGTATAGTCAACAACGTGCAATATTACTCATACAATGTGAAATATTATTTACTATTACTGCTACTGAAAAAAGTGTGACTAAAACTGATTCTGAGAAACATTTACATGAACTGTAACGTACCTGTGCGAATGGCAAAAAACCTGAAACACTGTATAAATAAGTAAAATTGAAGGAAAATGAAGCTAAATATGTTCATGAGTTGGTCAGTAGTAAAGTAAATAAGAGTTAAAGCATCAGAAGGTCATGAGGTCAGTGTGCTTCTAATTGAAGCCTCTCGGTTCGGAGCTGCTCATGGAAGGAAAAGTAGATCTTAATGCTCATTTTTATTCCCCTCACGGATTCATTCTTATTCTAGACGAGACACAGCGCCTCCTCGTATCCCAAAGTGTTCTCTCTCTCTCTCTCTCTCTCTCTCTCTCTCTCTCTCTCTTTCTGTCCAGCTCTTTTTCTCAAAACACAGCAGGAGGAGAAAAGTTCTAGTGCTCTGTGTCTGTTTTGTAATTAACACACTGTACCTCTATAAGTCAGGGATAAAAATACCCCGGGCAGAATCCGACCCCCTCTGTGTGCTGTTCCTCTGCGACTGTAATAAACATCCCTGATAATGAGTTTTGTGTTGAAAGGACACGGGAAGGGCGCAGACGGAGAAGGTCAATAATATAAACACTTGAACCAGACCTTCATTTCAATGCAAAATAAAAAAAATGATGCGTGCATCGCGATTTGCATGTGGATGAAATGTACATTTTGTCATGATGAGCTGTTTGATGAATCGCTGGAGCAGAACCGATTCATTTTATAACCTCTGTTTGCTCAGGAGCCTCACCGTGGCTTGATGTTTCTCAGCTCGCTCTGCTGCCTCGTCCAGTTGCTTCTGAAGAGCTGCCTGGAGTGATCTCATCTCTTCTCTGATATTGAAAAGGAAAAGAAAAGAAAGAGAGAGAGAGAGAGAGAGAGAGAGAGAGAGAGAGAGAGAGAGAGAATATGAGAACATGGGAGTCAGAAGTGTCATTTCTGCCCCTGTGGGGTCATAATGCAGGTCATTTCTAGTGAAAAGCACTGATTGGGATATTCATACAGGATGTGTAGCGGCAGAGCATTTTCGTCTGATGCTGCGGCGATCGTAGCTCTAGGACTCGAAATGAAAAACAAGGTGACGAGAAAACTAATAAACCAGGCAACAAGGAAATCAAAAGTAAACACAGCTTAGAATGGCGAGCTGTGTCAGAAACTACTTCCTGTCGCTATTACCTGCGAACAAAACACTGTCTTTTGGGGTTTTTTACACTCTGTGTTTTTATTTTCCTGCAGACAAAGCGATGGCCTGGAGCGAATTCTGACTCTGATATGAGAAACAGTAACCATAACAACGCTAAGAGTCCACGCTGGTAATAACACAAATAGCCCTTTTTAAATCTACATATTTAATCTTACTATAGCAAGGATGAGACGGCTTTTCTGAGCTTTGGGTTGGAAGTTAAAGAAAATTTAAATAATCAAGTGCAATAGTGAATACATCTGCTTTTAACCACCACAGGACCAGTCTGTGACACTGTGACTTCTTGAGCATGTGATGTCGCATGATGTCAATGTATTACCCAGAAACTCCCCTCACTGTGCTGAGTGTTTTGAGATATCACGTGCTGATGTTATTTAATTGGTTAACGAGCATCATGTGACCTGGCCATTCCCATAGCCCTGGGGTTTCAGAGTTTCCTTCAGTATTCTGGAAAATAATTGGAAATGGTCAGTCATTGAAAAATTTGTATTAAGAACAAACAGGCCATAAACTGTGTGAACCCAACCAGTTGCGGTCACACCATACTGTACATGAACATGAACAGCTCAGTGAGGAGAAGTGCATTATGGAGGACGCCAGTGTCGTGCAGAAATGCATTACGTTGAAGGAAAGACTGTTTAATGCCGTCATAACATGGGAGAACAGGAGCTAATTGTAAAAAGTAACTATAAATGGATAAAAATTACAATGTGATGTCACTTAGATATTTATTTTAACAGCAACACACACACACACACACACACACACACACACACACACACACACACACACACACACACACACAAACACACACACACAGTGTTCCATTCCTGATATTGTTCCTTGCGTAGTCCACTAGCACTTGGTTTTCTGTATTGTATTAGTCTTGTTTAAGCAGTAATAATGGCCCTGAGCCATGGGCAGGGTGGAGGGTTAATGATGGAGGAACCACACAGTCATTTCTCGTTTCTGTTTACTGCAAGGTGTTAGCGTTTAGACCTCACAACACTTTAAACCTAAAAGATCAATTATGCAATTACTTACAGTATTTTAGTGCTACAGATATATACTACACATATGTACTATATATAAATCTTCTTCTTCTTCTTGCTGCATCTTCCATTAGGGGTCTGCACAGCAGATCCTCTGTCTCCATACCCCCCTGTCCTCTACATCTGCCTCTTTCACACCAACTACCTGCATGTCTTCCCTCACCACATCCATTAACCTCCTTCTTGGTCTTCCTCTTTTCCTCCTTCCTGGTGTCTCCATCCTCAGCATTCTCCTACTGATATACCCCATGTCCCTCCTCTGCACGTCCAAACCATCTCAATCTCACCTCCCTCACCTTGTTTCCAAAACGTCCTACATGTGCGGTTCCTAATAAACTCATTTCTTTTAGTCAATATATATATATATATATATATATATATATATATATATACATAACAAATTCCTGCAAGCATGTTACAAGCAGGAAGTAAAATACACTTGTGTCCTTCATTCTGTTCATCATCCAAACATTATTTTTGAGGAAAGCACTGGCAGGATATTGCTTGATCTCACAGATGGCTTGGTATCAGTTCAGGGCAAATGATTCCCCAAGCTTGTCAAGAGGCAATCTTCTTTGATGTGTTGCTGCTCAGAAAAATGTCAACTTTCCCATTTGGCTTAATAAGTTAACATGAAAAAAATAATAATAATCCATCAATTTATTTACTTTCCCAAGCTGCTCATTGTACTGAGGCTTGAAACTCAAACCACTGAGGTTTTAAAGTTTCCTGAACATATTGGATATTCAGCAGACCTTTTGGTTTAAATCCTGATCATATACATCAAACATCCAGCTTTCCAACTTGTCCAAATTTTGACTGATATCTAATCCTTTCTCAGATCCAAATCATGATCACATGCACAAAACATCCAGGTGTTTATCTGCTCTAGAACCCAAATAAATACACCAAATATCCATATATATATATATATATATATATATATATATAGTCAGTCCACGACTTGGAGATGACGATGGAGATGAGTTCTGATGACTCCATTGTAAATTGATTAAATGGAAAGTGGAGACATGTCCTGTCCTGCCCAGGACTCTTAAAGAATAATGACCAGTATGGGGTAGTGGTACTGTAACATGTCAATAATTTTACATAAACGTCTCAATTTAGCAAAACAATTAGCATTTCTGTAATGTGGCAGTGGGCATGTGGACGAGTGCAGGTCAGAGGACGGATGTGCTCTGTTTCAGTGTCCAGCAACGGTGAAAAAGACGAGAGAAACAAGAGTTAAAACTGGGCTTTGAAACACTAAAAATAGAACCTCTGACAGAGACAACAGAAGTCTGTAGACCACTGGCGAGAGTGAAGCATCTCACATGGCAGGAGATGCGAACGTTCTGGCAGCGTCCCATTCTATCATACGGAAATTTTTTCATCATCGTTAGTTAAACCATCGTAACTCAGGGACTACCTGCATTCAGCAGACCTTTAGGTTTTGTCCATAAACATCCAGCTTTCCCACTTGTCCAAATCCTGACTGAACTTTCTCTGATTCAAATCCTGATTAAATGCACAAAACATCCAGTATTTTCTCTGGTCCAAAACTTGACCAAATACACCAAACATCTAGTGTTAACTATCATCATAAATCGACACCAAACATCCAGGTAACACCGTATTCCCTAATCCTGTCCAAATACACCATTCAATCTAGGCCAAGAGATGTCAAGACCAAAAACTAAAAAAACCATTTACAAGTTCAGGACTTTAATGCAAAGATTATAAAAATCAGAAATGATGCTGATATAATCAACACTGTAATGTCAGTGTATATCAGAATTCCACATTCTTACCACATATTTGTGGGTCTGTTTGTTGAAGCTGATGAGTGCAGGAGTCTTTGCAGTAAGATAGTTCTATGAAGATCATCCAGCAGAAATAATAGAATAAGTAGAAAATAATAGAATAGAAGAGGAGAAAACTCCTATTTTCTATTTTCGTAAATCGTGTGCGAAATTCTATTCTTCTCAATCCTTCTAAATCTTCTAGCATCCACAGGGTTTTGCTCCAGACCTACAGAACTGTTTGTAGGTAGACAAGCTTTGTACCTGTAACAGTTTGTCTTCTAACACCAGCTCTTGGTTTTTTAGGGTTTTGTTGAAAACCTGGATTCGAGGTACAGTTAAAGGTGATATGTGCATTTTTTTCTGTTGTTCTTTATATTGTGTTTATGAGAAATACAAAAAATAAAAACAAATCAAACTGAAAAGATTCGTGGACCATTTGAGTGCTGTGATTTTTCAGCATGACAGTTTTTACAGTGTGTGTGTGTGTGTGTGTGTGTGTGTGTGTGTGTGTGTGTGTGTGTGTGTGGACAGCACACAATTCAAACACAAAGGCGAAAAGCACAGCTGCCACTTTTTTTCACAGTTCCTGTGCAGGGCAGATCATCGCTGGAACCTCCTACAAACCTGTCGCTTTCTAAAACACGAGGTGGCGGTTTTACGAGGAAACAAAACTGAAGTAAGAGATGCTCCACACCAGAAAAAATGCCTTTAGGCCAAACAGCTAAAAACAGTCGCTCCTTCTGCAGCTTCTCTTTTCTCTTTCACTTTCTTGTAGAGTTATTAAGAAAAAACAGAGCTCGTTGTGTTACTGAGAAACCACAATGAAGCATCTTTTCCTCCTCCGTCCTGAAGATGGTGGAAAACTATGCCTCTGACACTGGAGACTCCTTCTATAAATTAGTAAAAATTATAGTAGCAAATTATAACATCAGATCAAGCACATTAATGCGAAGTGGTATCAACAAATCTCAAGACTAAAGCTGTAACTGCTGCTGTTCTGACCCACGTCTGTTACCACGTCTGCAATTTCTTCAAAAACGTTTAACATGACGTACGTTTGACATAGGGCGACACTGTGAAGAGTAGTTTTAAGTTTCAAGCGGCTCAAGCTCTTCAAGAGCAGAAGAACATCGCTGGAAGACGACGAGAGATCAGGAAGACCTTCAACGAGCTCAACCCCTGATAATGTTAAAACCTTTCAGTAACTCATGCATGATGATTGTCTGAGAACAATCCACATGATCTCACTTCCACACTCACCAGATCAGGCTTCTGCAGAAGTCACCCTCATCCTAAAGCTGAAGATCCTGTTTAATGGTGTCCGTTTCAACACCATTGCGGAGATCCGGCACGAATCGCAGAAGGTGCTTTAAAAAGAAGACTTCCAGGATACGTTCCTGGAGAACACTGGGGGCGCTGTATTGCCGTGCATGTGGAATATTTTAAAGGTGATCGTGTGGAAACATTGATAAATAAAGCATTTTCTTGTACAAAGAGCGAGTCTCCAAACTTATTGATTTCACCTCGTAAGAACTTTGTGCTGCTGTTATAGAAAATTAAGCAAAAATCCCAAACGATTGAGAGGAAGCTTAATACCGAGAACTACATTTAAATTCTTCATCATGAATCGCCGGTTCAGTATCATTATTATGCAGCTCCTGATCGACACTTTTCACTTTCTCGAACTATTTTTGTGTTCAACATTATCTAGCAGAATTTCTTTTCTATTTTCCGCCGTGACCTCACTGAAATAAAAATGAATAATAAATAATGAATGGGTTCAGCGTGCCTGGGCTTTAGGCATGTTGTAACTTTTATGACAAAATGAAATGTAGACCAAACGCCAAGGGAATATCGATTCGTTGCTAAATCAGGCACATTTGTCTGAGCACCAGAACCATCATCGTACCATGTTTAACATTTTGGCTGACGTATAACTACATTTTGTATGCAGATGGTTGCATTGCTGGTTTTTGGTCTCCAGGGCTTTTGGTCTGATACAGTGAACATTTTTTCTGAAGGAGTGCAACATTAGGGTCACTTCAAAAATGAATTATTTGTCAGTACAGTACAGAGAAACTTTTTTCTTCAAACATCTGAGCTTGTTTGGAAACTGGGGTTGGAGTGCAGGGCCTGGTCAGGGATGATATTCTGACCTCTGAGCAGAAAGTTATGGTCTTTGTTCAACAGTTTACTGTAACAGTGGCAATTTGGTGATGCTGGGGCTTAAACTCCTAACCTTCTGATCAGTAACCAAGAGCTTCTGTCTTTCCCATATCATCACATCAAACACCGCTATTAAAAGGCTGAGTAAGTTTTACTGGGTTTATTGTTTCTATTCTATTGGGAATGAGTGACAGCTCTATCTTAGTCCCACCCCCAGAGTTTAATGCAACTTCAATTGCAATTCAATTTCCTCACACAGATATATTTATACATGTTCTTTGTTTATCCATGTTTATTTTGCTGTTTTCTGTATTTAATGTTTTGGAAGTTGAAGCACAATAAAACGCTAACGCTATCTGCACGTGTGTTCTGATACGTGCTGTATAATTTAGATAAAACTTCCTTTATTGCAAACATTGTACAACGAGTGCATTTATGTGGACTGGTAAAATGACTTGTACCAGTTATAAGGCGATGACATCGTGCATTGTCAGTCGGCTTGAATCTTTATTAAATTAAAACACTGATTGGACTCGTGAACTTCTTACCGATGCCTCATGACGATAAATCAAACCAGTCCCAGAAAACTACTTAATAACCACAACGATATAAACTGTTTTGTAGGTGTTTATAATAAGTAGTAAACAAAGCACATATAAACCACCTCTACAGTATGTCTGTCACCATTTTGTCATTCACACTCCTTTGATGGACCTTCTCACATCCAATTATTGATGAGTCCATTTCACCATGAAGTCAAGTGTGAATCCAGTAGCCTGGGTGTCGATACTTTTATGTCCACTGAGTCTGGTGGGACTTTCTGATGGTTCACGTTGTCTACAAACTCCTTTTTATTCCTTTTAGAACCTCATCCTGTAAAACAGCACATTCTGACGTTGTAAATCAATGCTCTCACCTGCAATTCCAGCTGAAGATACAATTAAAGCACAACATTTGTGGACACCTGACCATAAGATTGGTATGTTCTTCTTTCTGAACATCCCATTCCATATTTAATCCTCATTTCCTCTTATAATGAGCTCCACTTTTCTGGGAAAATGTTCCAAAAGATATTGTGGAGATTTGTCGAGATTCATTCAACCACAAGGGTGTTAGAAAAGTCAGGTACTGATGTAGGTGAGAAGGTGAGGAGGTTCCTGGGGTGCACTCAGTCTTCACGTTCATCCCAAAGGTGTTCAATAGGGTTGCAGATCTATAGCAGGAGATCTTCTACATCTTCCATGTAAAGCAGATCTTCATGAAGCTGGCTTTGTGCACAAGAAAAGGTTTGAGTCTCCTAGATTATATTAAAGGGAAAATTTCAATGCTACCACCTCCAAAGACCTCATATACTATTGTTTGCCTCCAACGTCTGGGTAACAGTTTGGAAAAGTCAGGACTTCCAAGTCTCCTCTGCAAATTCCCAGCAGTCCTGAGGTTGGATATAAAGCTCTTTAGGATGCTCCTTCAAACACTAAGGCAAATTGAAAATAGAAAACAAGGTTGGACCAAGTGATAACTCGCTCAGAGAATCTTCATATCTTCAAACACCGGGCAATAAAGGGCTGAATAAAAACAACAACAACAACCGTGACTCAGGATTTCTCTTAATGGCACCACAGAGAAGCAGATGAATCCGTGCCAGCACGGCAGCCAATGAAGCGAACAGCAGAAAGCGAAAATATAAAGTAAAAGATGTGCCACCACAAAGCACACATGACTGAAGAGCGATCAGCGTAATTATCCCTCCTGTATGACAGCTCGTCTGGGGAAGAATACAAGATGCCTGAAGAAACCAGGAAGGTGGAGACGTGCCAGATTCAATGCCCACCAGCTGGGAATAATTGTATAGTTTGTCTGTTTATCCTCCCAGAAGCACCAGACAAAAGCAGAAGCACTGAGTCTCAGATCACCAGTACAAATACCAGAGTACCAGAGCAAAAACATCCTCCTTTCTGTCTCTTTCCTTCTAACAACACACAAAAATTTATAAATATACTCCCAGGAAGCGTTTATTTGTCACATAGCCTCCTTGTAGACTGCTTTAGAGTGTATTATTATTATTATTATTATTATTATTATTATTATTATTATTATTATTATTGTTGTTGTTGTTGTTGTTGTTATTGTTATTATTATTGCTCTTTATATCTTTAACATGCTTTTCAGGAAGTCAAAGCAAACCATCTTTATTACCTTCTACCCAGGATCATTGTCATAATCCACACACTGACATTTCACCTGATATTTCAACATCTGTATAATGTCAGCTGAGTCCTGCCCTCGATCTGCTGCTCGCTGGGTCAAGCTTCTGAAAAATGGAGATGTGACACATTTTACATCCCAGATCCTGTTCTGAAGATCAAAATCAGCAGAACCTCAGTATAAATTAGAGAAAGTAATCCACATTTTTTAGTTGATTATCTGCTGACATAACGCAGGAGGTTTATATTAATGCTCTCGTTCGAATTCACTTCACTTTCCATATCAACAGATGTTCAGAATCAGAACACTTTATTAATCTCATAGGAAAATGTTTGGGTTGCAAACATAAAGACTCAAGTAAAATAAAATATACGAAATTTTAAATAAAATATGCATCTTAAGGAATATATTAAGTTTATATGTTTATATAGAGTCGTACAAGTTATTGCACATGTAGCCTTATTATTATTTGTATTGTTATTTTATTATTATTATTATTATTATTATTATTATTATTATTATTGTTATTATTGTTATTGTTGTTGTTATAACATTGAAATAATTGCCCAAGATATTAACATTGAATAAGTGTGACTTGAAAATCTATAACTGTAATTAAGGCTACATCTACACGAATCCAGATCAATTTAAAAATGGTGTTAAAAAGTTTCACGTCCATACATCGTATCCCACAAGACGTCTGAAAACACTAACGTCTGAAAATGTCCCTTTACTGGGTATGCGTGAAAACTTCAGATGCTCTGACATTTCTGCCTGCCGTTTATTTACTTTTCGGCTCTTTGAAACGAATACAAATCAGTCATCGTTTTCGAAAGCATCCGTTTTCACACACAGTTCAGGCTGCGACGCAAAAACTGCCTTTTAAAGTTTATTCCACCCTCACAAACGTGTTTACTTAATCTTTTAAGAAGGAGTCTCCAGTACCAGAGGTACGTTCTCTAACACCTCCAGCATGGAGGAGATTTTACTCATTAGACAGAGAATAAAGAGAAGCTGCTGATGGATGGAGTGTTTATAGCAGCTATAACACAAGTGAGAACAGGAACTGACCTGCTTCAATGTCATTCACGACATAAAATATTACTTTAAAGTGTAAAAGCAATTACATTACATTGTTCAATAAAAGAAACAGAAATGGAATTGATGGCAAGTTGCTGTGGTATTTCAAGCTTACTTTAAGATTTTTGGACATTTTTACTCATACTTAACGATGTGTTCCTCGTCTCCTGCATATGCTAACGTCTGAATTCCAGCATGCAGCGTTCCTCTGATTATCTTGCCCTGATTTATAGTCCAGCTGAGTCTGTGCTAGACTGCAGATATCCGTGGGAGTCCAAGTAAACAAAATCGATACATGTGCAAAGGGCGCGAGCTCTAATTTCCTGCCTCTCAATCGGATTTTAGGAGGCAGATACTCGCAGCATCAAACTTCTTTGATTTTCTTGAAGCAACTCGGTCCATGGAGAGTGAGTACGGCCAATTAAACCAGGAGCGGGGGTGTAAATACAGTAAATAAATAATATAAAGAGCAGATCCTTAATGGGGGAAATATAAAAAAAAATCTGAATATAAGGCTGAGCATTAAGCAGGTCAAGTCAAAGAATCATTAAAACTCTAACAGCAAAAACACTGCTGTAGCTGAAACTCTCAGCAATCAAGCCACATAATACCAAATATTACTAGATACATATTAATAGATACATAATTCTAGCTATATATATATATATATACTATAAAGAGAACACTGATTAGATAAATTCCCAACAGGTGTGAGATTTTAACCGATTGTCTCCCCAGCCTCGCCCTCCATTCACAAACCGGTGCTCAGCCACGCCCCCTGTGCCACTTATATATGCATTACAAGCTAAATTATGTTCTATTAATACAGACATGAGCCCTATTTTGATTCAGTAACAAGTCAGAAATGAAATCATGTTTACTCTGTAGATGTAGATGTTCCCTTGGTTCCTAAAACATTTTTCTGACCTGAGTATGGACACTATGTGACAGCGTGTGTTCTCTGTCTCATGTTATACAATAAAAATCCTTTAACTATAAATCTGGGATTAAAGGAATTTTATTGGATTCTGTACTGCTTTAATCAGTTTTATCCAGAAATCTGCTCACATGAACACACCACGCTCTTCAGAGTGACTCGGGTGTATTAAAGAGATGTTTCCATCACATGAGAGAAAGGCATTATTCTGAGTTCCTGGGTTTTTTATCAGCAAGCAGCGAAACCACTGATTTGATCTCATGACCAAATAAAGGATTCTTTAAAAATGTTTGCTTTTAATTTGAGCTATATGCTAATAACAGACAGTGCTAGGTCATGTTCAGAAGCTTGGGCTGTATTTCTTCCTGACTATGGAGTGAAAATGCAGGCTCAGAAAACTTCTTCAGCACAAACCATAGAGCCTTTCTCTGTGACGTATAAACGCTATGTTCCCTGTGTAGTCACGGGCTAAAAAGCTGAGCCGTGCAAAAAATAAATAAATTAGTGCAAAGAATCTAAAAACTAATAATAAATTTGCTTTGATGCCTTCATAGTAAAAATGTCATGAACTGTTTTATTCCTTTTGTACTCCGATATGTTTAAATGATCAGTTTTTTCTGATATGCAGACTGACACCTCGTGTAATTTTTAGCGGTTTATAGCGGCCACATTTACTGCATGTTCCACAAATCAAATGGATAACAATTCAATTTCGATTCCCTACAGCCAGAACACACACACACACACACACACACACACACACACACACACACACACACAGTTTTTTTTTATCCCATTTGACTCTGTTTGTTCAGCGTCTGGCCTTGTGCTCGTTCTTACCTTAGTTTCGAATCCGGTTCTGGATGTGTTGGATTTTTCTTTGTCTAAGCTGCACACTAGATGGTGTCAAAAAGGTTTAAGTCTAATGATGCTACCTGGTGCTATTCTGACCACATTAGAACAAAGAGCAAACATGAAATTCGGCATGAAACTGCTCAAATCTGCCCTGGAGACGTTTGACGTGACACACGTTTGACACAAGGCGATGCTGGGAAGAGTCGTTCGAGGTGTTTCGAGCAGGACTTGCGCTTCTTCAAGCCCACGTGAGATCAGGAAAACTGTGGTGAACTCAACCTCCAAAAATTACGAAATCGTTCGGCAACTCGTGCATGATGATCATCGGAGAACAATCCACGTGATCTGACTTCCGTATCCACACTGCTCGCCAGATTCGGCTACTGCAGAATTCACCCTCTGCCTGACGATGAAGATCCAGCTCAAAGGTCTCTGTTTTGACACCATCGCAGAGATCTGGCACGATTTACAAAAGGTGCTTCAAAAAGAAGACTTTCAGGACACGTTCCAGAAGAATATTGGGAGCAGTGTACTGCTGTGCATGGGGACTATTTTGAAAGTGAAAGTGTGGAAACGTAGATAAATAAAGTATTTCTTATAAACAGAGTGAATCTCTGAACTCACCTCATATGACTCTAATCGTTAACATCCCATAATCCTGATCATCTCCCATTACCCTCCTAGATTTACTTTTACATTTACAGCATTTAACGGATGCCCTTATCAAGAGTGACCTACAGCTATCTCATTTATACAGCTGAGCAGGTGAGGGTTAAGGGTCTTGATCAAGGGCCCAGGAGTGACAGCATGGTGGTACTGGAGTTTAAGCTCTTGGTGTTCTGATTCAACCTCTAACCCAATTTGAATTCAGACGGACCCTGATATTTTCAATATTGAAAGAAAACATATCAGAATGAGTAAATTTAATATGAACCTGCGGACACTGGAGACTCATTCCAATATTATTTCATATATACACTTCGTTACAAATTTTGCAAATTTCACCATATTGATATATATTCAGTAATCTGATCCACATAACTAATAATAAAAAAAAATACTTTATATACTTTATATACTTTTAATTTTAAACTAAAAACAGAACAACTTAAAAACTTTTACTGTATTTTAACTTTTACTCCATGAATCGTGTTTTAATGACTCACATCAGTTTTAAAATAAAACTAAACTGTAAATCAGGTCCATTTTTAAACTTCATTACAAAATCAGAACAAGATATATAAAAAGTTTATTTTTTCCAAAAGAAAAAAAAAATCTTTTCTTTTCTCTAAATTTGTTACTTAACCAAACACAGTATCAGAACATTATACAACCACTTTTCTTTTTTGCCACAAAAAATATTCTTAATTCTTTTCCGATTTTCTTTTACCATCATTGAGCTGTTATATACCTTCTGACCAATCACAATCCAGCACCTTGGAACAGTTTGCACTCGTTATCCTTTGTGTCATTCTTAAATAAGTGAAATTATTTTTGTACCTTTGTTTGTGACTCAGCTCCAGAATCCTCTGCACATCCTTTTTGGGCACCGAGTCGTCATTCTTCATTGACTAAAATAAGGGAAAAAAGGGGAAATGAAAGATGTTTTTCAGACTGAACACTGGCCTTGTGTTTGTGATCTGCTGCTGTTGACTGAGAGATGCTCAGATTCTGTTCAGATTTGATGCTAAATAAATACGACTTTGATTTTTAACTCCGGGTCTGAGCGAGAACACAGGCATAATCATCTCCTTTGTCATTGTGTTGCGAAAAATCAGTTGTGTTTCTGACTCATCTCGAAGGAAATGATGGAGATGAAACGAAATTAAAAGCCGTGCAGAAAAAAGAAAAGCGAAAAAATGACAGCGTTGAGTTCTGTAGCTCATGTACATGTTTTCTAAGTGAGCAACAAACTCCTCTGTGTTGTGCTGAAAAAGTAAAATAATCACTGACAGAGTGGAAGAAATACAACTTTTTATAAAGTATAAGCAATGGCGCTCTTTTTATCCATTTATATTTACATGTAATTTTGCAGAAAAGTCATTAAACAAGCAAACCTTTATTATAGTAGCTATAAACGCCCTGTCCCTCACTTTTTATTCCAGAAGATGCTGTAAAATGTATGGCTTTATCTCTGACTCCTTCCATAAATATCAAATAAAAACATTTATTTCTACAGATGGAAAACTTCACCACCTCGTCAACAATCATGGGTTTATTCCATCTTTTTGTTAAATCATTTAAATCAACACATTCTGACCAATCAGGATTCAGAATCCAGTAAGATCAAAACAGTAAATATTACTAGTTACAAAATACTTAAATTATACTGTATATCTCTTAATTTAAATACATTTAAATAAATAAATATTACCGGTTACAGATTTTTAGCTGTAATGTATCTCTGGTGATATGTTTCTAGATTCATCAGAATCAGAATAAAAAAAACAGCTTTATTACAGAGTAAGTTTACACACACAAGAAAACGACTTGGCGACTGGAGCTTCCAGTGCAGAAGAAACGACAGACAAAATATAACAAAATATAAATGAAACAGACAATAAATAAATGCACTATAAACTGAAGTAGAAATAATGTTTGAATAAATGTACAGATGTTATTTTCAAGTACGCAAATGTACTTTTTGGATTCTATGAATAAGTGTGTCAGTTATGATCGAGAATGTGTTGTTGTGAATATTTTAATTGTTTGACTATAATTTGACTATAATTGAGTATAAAAAACAGTTTGTGTGCCTGCTGTTCTGGTGGACGATGTTCTGTAGCGGCAACAGTTGGATGAGAGAGTGGGCTCGGTGTGTGGGGTCCAAAGTGATTCTCTTAGCCCTTTGCTCCACTCTGGAGGAGTAAAGATCTTGGAGGTTGGGCAGTGGGGCACTGATAATCCTCTCAGCAGTCCTGAACGTCCGCTGAAGCCTCCTGGTGTCTGATTTGGTAGCTGAACCAAACCAGACAGTTATAGAAGTCCATTTTAGTAGCTTCAGGTAATAAGCTAGAAGAAAAAAAACTATATGTATATTGTTACATATTAATAGCTACTCATCACTAGCTACATATTGTAGTTAAGTATAACTAGGGATTATTAGACATGGTCCTTTCATGTGGATTGAGATGGATGTGCGATCGTGTCTTTATGGAAAGCTGGCAGAAATCCGAGCAGTCAGAGCCGAGGTGAACATCACAGCCCTCATCAGGAAAAGTTTAACGATAATAAGGCAGACTCTGGCTCAGTCTCGTCGTAAAAAATAAACAGAAGGACACAGAAGCGGCTCGAGAAAGGTTACATGTGCATAATTTATCTGAAATAAAGGTTACTGTTGATCATTGATGTTTTACAGCAGATCCGGCAAGATCAAAGTCTCCATACCACCAATCCACCACCAACCACCTCATTCCCGTCTCACACACACAGAAATACATAACGCTTTGATAAAGGTCCCAAAGCAAAACAATACACATATACAGGTACACACAAGGATTTTCAATCCTGACCAAGATTCCTGAGAGAATCAGGAAGAAACGCAGAAGCTCCATGTTGAAAAACACATAGAGGAACTGATGAGACATCACCCTCCAGGCTGATGGAAATATGGCCACAGTGCCCTGCCAAGCCCTGGTACAACGTCCAAGTGCTCTGCCAAGACAAACTGGACTTCAAAGATATAAATATGTGAATCACTGTGGATCCATTGGCTGCTATTTGATGAACATTCTGAAGAAGAGCAACAGAGTCACATCCTCACACCAGCAACAGATCAGCGAATTTCGTTCTCCTCTGATCTTATTCACTCTGAACAACTGCCTCTGTTTTAACTGAATTTTAAAAAATCGCAGTATTGATTTAGTCTGATTAATTTATTATATTCAGAGTAAAGTTTGTTTCTAGCAAAAAGATTCATGATATATGATATATACATTACTGCTTTTATACTTTTTTATTAAGGAATAATAAATAATTGAATGTAATTCTTAGTTACTTTAAATTTAAAAGAAGCAACATCACATTATAAGTATTATTGTATATTATAAAATAATAGTTTTTTAAATATATTTAAATGTACTTTATCACTTTAAAGTAATATAATAATATATATGTACACATTGTTTCTTTATTAATATACAAATGCACAATAGGAAATATGATTCTATTATCACATTATATCACATTATATTATATTATATTATATTATATTATATTATATTATATTATATTATATTATATTATATTATATTATATTATATTAAATTATTATTTTCATATTAATTTTATTGTTTATAATTTACATTTATGTAGTTTTGGTCGGAAGAGAATCAGGAAGCTGTGATTTATATTCCGACTGACTTTCGGCACAAAATCTGAAATCAAAATCAGCAAAAGGTCACTAAGTGAGTAATGAGGCGGATCGTCCAGACGGACTTTTACACACTTTGTGCTGAACATTTGGTGAAAGTTTTTTTTGCTCAACAAAATGTGTGAAATATTCTGTGTTTATTTGTAACATTCCTTTGCTCTGTTTTTTTTTTGTATATTTTAACTTTTATCATTTATACCAAAATATTTGTTTGTGTTTATGTAAATCAGATGTTTATGCAGGTGAAATGGGGCAACAGGTTTGATAATTGTATGGGTGCGTTTATGTAAATGATACGTGTATTTGCGGGTTTATGTGAATGAGAAGTTTATAAGGGTTAATAGGGTGTGTTTATGTAAATGAAAAGTGTATTAGGCTGAATATGGCATGTTTATGTAAATGAGAAGTGAATGTAGCGCCTTAATGAGGTTGAATGGGGCGTGTTTACGCAAATGAGAAGTGTATGTACAGTTTTTATGTAAATGTCAAGTTTATGAGGTTGAATGGGGTGTGTTTATGTACAGTAAATGAGAAGTGTATGTGGCATGTTTATGTTTATGAGGTCGAATAGGATGGGTTTAATATAATAGCTGCATGTGGAGTGTTTATGCAAATGAGAAGTTTAGGGGGCTGAATGGGGTGTGTTAAAGTAAATAAGAAGTGTATAGGTTGTGTTTATGTAAATAAGAATGTATAAAGGTACAATAAGGTGGGCATTTGTGGAAAAAAAAGTTAATATAATTGTAAATATGTAAATTAGAGTTTATGAGGGAAAATTGGGGAATTTTTATGTAAATAAGAAGTTACACAGGGGTGTGTTTATGTAAATGAGTTGTTTATGAGGATAAAATGGGGTGTGATCATTTAAATAAAAGTAAATGATGTTAATTGAGTTTACCTGTAGGTTTCCCTTTATGCTGTCCAGCTCCTTCGAAGTTTTTGAGAGTTGTCGTAAAATCCCTGTTCTTTCTGTAAACGCTTCCTTTAGCTTCTTCTCCAGCACTTCATAACTGCAGAGAAACAGAAAAGCAGGAAAGAACAACATCATGTATCATGTGGAGATGTGATCTTCTGACACAAAACTGAACTGAGATCAACTTTTAGAAATTCTGGGGGATTCCACTAAATAAAAAAAGTGTATATTAACACCCTCATATACCAGGTCGCAAATCAGCCCCAATTCACCCCAGTGTACAATTAATTTACACAAACCAGCCAGATTTACATGGAAAATTATAGAGTTATTAGAATTAATGTTTAGAATTATTACAGAAAAAATTTGTATGTAAATATGTAGAATCTTTAGATTTAATTAAATGTATATATTTGCATAATTTCTGCCATAATGTGTTTCCAAAAAAAATAAAACGAGAGAAAATGTATCTGAATAATGTTGAGTTTTAAAGAATTCAATAATAATAATAATAGATTTTACACATTAGTTTAAATAATTGAACTGAAATGTAATTATTAAATTGTGGAATAAAAAACCTGCATTATTACACCTTTATTACAATGTTATTACAGGTAATAAAATCCCCTAAACCTCAATTAAAGTATTTCTCTGGTTTAAACAATATTTTATTGTCTATACTTTAAATTTGCAGTAATACAATGCATGTCTGAGTCAAAGATGGAAGATGCAGAAGAGAGAACACAATGAATATGCAAAAATATTCTCGCTTTGTAGCTGTAAAGTATCAGAATATAAACAGGACATCAAAGACACATGAAAGGTCACTAATTAATGAGGTGTATTTGTTAGAACATTAATTAATCACCGTGTCTGAGCAGCGATGAGCTTTTATTAGTATTTACTTCCTGCCAATAACCGAATCGTAACCCAGACACCGGAGAAATCAGTAAATATGTTCATTACCGAGCGAGACGTCTCGCTCTGAGTCACCGCTGATGCCTGAGAGTGGAAACGAGTTGCTATTCGTTAGACGTCTGAGGTGACGGCGTGTCACGGGTCAAAGCTGAAGCGGGTTATTAACACTGATGCTGAATCAAACTGCTCTGATCTCTCGTGTCACGCTGAAGACGGGAAACATGTTGTAATAAAATCTGATGTGTCACAAAGTCATGCTTGTCACGTTTCCTACGTTATTTTATTAGAATGCACAGCTGGTTCTGATTGGTTCTGATCAGCACTCACAGTGGCACGTTATTGTTTCCATAGTAACAGCTTATTCCGTTTACAACAAACAAACTCATACACATAATCCATCACTTTTCCAGACATATTTAGATTTGATATTTTTCTGCCATATGTGTTTTTCCCACAAACGCATAAACGCATAAAACATCGGTTTTATGTAAATGAGAAGTCTATATGGGTAAATTGGGGTGGGTTTATGTATATGAGAAGTTTATGAAGTTAAATTGGGGCGGGTTTATGTAAATAAGAAGTTTATATTAGTAAATTAGGTCAGGTTTATGTAAATGTAAAGTTTATGAAGGTAAAATAAGCCATGTTTATGTAAATAAGAAGTTTATAAGAGTAAATTAGGGCGGGTTTATGTAATTAAGAGGTTATGTGAATAAATTAGGGTGTGTTTATGTAAATGAAAAGTTTATGAGGACACACAATGGACATTGTCACAAAGCAGCTTTACAGAACTTAAGAATTAAAGGGATAAGACCATTAACAATCTATTAACCAAGTCATTATGACTGTAAAGTGACCAGAATATTTATATGTTATATACAAGGTGGACAAAGCAAAAAAAAAAGAGAAACAGCAAAATAACCTTGATGTAAACAGCAACATTTCTCGATCTTCACATAGAAAATGAACTTCTACTAAAACCGGGTTTGTCGTTTGTGCTCCTGGTGTCGCGGTGATGTTTTATGAGCAGAGCAGCATGTGGTCGTGTTTATATCGAGCTCATGGATCCTCAGGACTGATGGGATTTCCAGGGGAGAATTGGCAGCTCACTTACACACACACGCACACACACACACACACACACACACACACACACACACACACAGACACACACACACACACACACACACACACACACACACACACACACGTTCCTCACACATAAACAAAATGTGTCACAGCATACACTCATAGACGTGTTATTTATTCATAAAGACGCCATAGGTGTCTGATTTCCATCACTTGAGAATGAAATTATTCCAGGTTTCTGTCATGGGTGTTTCTGGCATGCGTTTTATTCGCACCATAAAAATCTTGACTGCTTTGTTTTATTGTATATATATTATTATTATATGGTAGTGATCCCCAACCTTTTTTGTGTCTGTGGTCCGTATAATGTCACGCGCAATAAAATATAAAAATTATAATAAATAAATTATCATAAAATTCTTATTATTATTATTATTACATGATTGAATTATTAATTTTAATTACAGAAATAATGAGAACAGGATTTACTATAATGCAGAATCAGTAGGAGATTCTTGCATAGACAAAAAAATAAAAAATAAAAGTGGCTGAAATTGGAATAAGCAAAAATGATGATGATAATAATAATAAAAAACAGCCTGAAGACCAGAAAAGTCAATAAAATGGAAATAAAATTTAATTAAAACATTGTTTCTGTGGGACTCGTTACCAAATGATCCACAGGTCGGTACCAGTCTGTGGCCTGGTGGTTGAGGACCCTGTTATACAATATATCAGTGTATCAGGTCCCACTGGACTCATTTCCCATCAGACACCACAAACGCCAGCATGGACTCCAAATCTTCACACTTACATTTGTGGCATTTGGCAGGCGCTCGTATTCAGCTTTATTTATAAAGCTCTTTTAACAACAGACAGTGTCTCAAAGCAGCTTTACAGAGATAAAGCAGTTATAAAAGAATGTTTATGTTTAGTGCCTATAAGTGTGTTTCTTTAAATTCATCCCTAATTAATAATCCAGTGGTGACTGTGGTGAAGAAAAATCTCCCTGAGCCTTCATGAGGTACAAACCTGAAGAGGAACCAGACTTGTGTCCATTCATTACAGTTCCATCATGTTGAGGTGTTCAAGGATAGACGCTTAAATGTAAACCGTGGTCCTGAGCACATTGTAGCAGACTGTTGATATTAATTACAGTCCAAATCCATTCTCCAAGTTCTGGAGTTGTTCAGTAATTTCATGGATCTTTAGACTGTTGATGTGGAAACATCTCCAACATCTTAACCACTGAGTTGCTCATTCCCATGTACTGATACTCATGATTTTAAAGGATATTGATTTATTCAGCTCATAGTGAAGTTTACACAATGAGCTCAGTTCCAGCTGTCCTTGTCTGTTATTATGCATGTGTATTAGATTAGATTAGATTAGAATAGATTGGATTTAGCTTTGTGTAAAGTACATGTAAGGAGCCAATAAAGTGCACTTAACATCCAACCAAAAGTTCACAAGTGGCGTATTTATAATAAAAAGCAGTATTTTAAATAAAGGGATGGGGTCCAGATGTACAGGTGTGAGAGTGAATAATGTGCAGAAGGTGCAGAAGGTAATAAGATATGGTATATATTAGGTGGTATCAAAAGTTTGGAGTTCCTGATCTCTTGTCGCCTTCCAGCGATGTTCTTCGGCTCTTGAAGCACGTCTCTGTGGAGGATTTGCTCGGTTTCACGCAGAAATTTCACGTTTGCTCTTTGTTCTAACTCGATGTCTGGGGTGAAATCGCAGACATGGGAACACAGTAGTATAAAGTACAGTATCAATGTGCAAAGATTGCGTAGAGGATTAAAGCTCTCAAGAAGAGAACGTGCTCAAATAATATGATATACATATACACATAGATGAATATTAGAATCATACTGAATAAATGTTTACATCTTTATTAAATCTCTGTGCATTAAACAGTAATGGGCGTGTACAGCTGAACAAAAAAATAGTTGTGACTCAGAGTTAGACTTCACGTTGTTGCCTGGAAGCTGCTCTGCCTGGGTCTATCAGCTGAACAATGCCGAAGTGAGCGTAATCTTCAGAAGAAGAAACAAAAGGACGCACAGCAGGTATGTAGAGGAAATCAAAGAGAAAAAAAATACAGGATCTGTTTCTCTGCTGTTCTTTAGTTAAGAATCGTACAAAAACTAATCTTCAAGCATTATTTAGGAATGTTATAAATCAGTAAGGAAGTAATTGTCACTACAATACAGAGCAAGTCCAGAACGTTCTCACTGATGCCTGTACTTCCTGGTCAGGAAGCTTTCCATTCAAATCTCAATACCCAATCAAAATAATCATTTTGTAACTATTAACAAAAATAAGGAAAGCATCAGAGCTCAGTGTGAGATTTTTACCTCCGTCTCAGAGAGTTTGCTCCTCTGTGTGACGCTCCATAATGTATTACATTTTCTGGAACCTGACTTCAGTGTAATTATGTTTTGGAATAAATTCAGAGAACTGCTGCTCGGTGCACAATATCATTCTATTTTCTTTCCTCTTCCACGCTGCTCTGGTGTTTACTACGTCAAAATATGGACCCATAAATTGTTTGCTGGCTTTGGATCCTGCAGGAGTTGGATGTGTTTTTTGCACCAGATGTGCGGTGAAAAGAAAAAAAATCCAATATGGATAGGTCGGAGGAGAGAGGTCACAAAACATACATTAGGAAAGTGAGTTCCGGCCCTGAGCGCAGTGTGCATCCGATAAACTACTGCAGGTTTCAGTACACAATCATCACCTCTGGGAAAGGGAAAGAAAAACTATAGATATGACAGAAATAAAAAATCTCCTTTCTTTTCACCAAGGCTGTGTTCGTTTTTTTTTATTTCTCGAATATTGGCGAGATATTTCCCAGTGGCTGGAATGATGTATTTTATATATTTTTAATAGGAACAGCAGAGCTACAGTTCCTGTTTTTTTGTATTTTGTGAGGGTTCAGCTCTGGCCTCCACACATACCATGTCATTATATGGTTCTTATACATTTCTAGTTGAATTGAAGCCTTGATTAGATTATAAATTTATACCTGCCGTGTGTTCTTTTGTTTATTTGTGACGTGTATACGCACTTCGGCTCCGTTCAGATGATAATACTGAGCGTTTTGAGGATACTGCCTCACTATTTATAATTGATAACTGAGAAGGTAAATTGTTGCTATACTTTTTCACTTAAGTTAAAGAAAAGAAGTTTGGGCTCTGACATTACTTCAGTAAAAAGTAACCATTATTACTCCCTGTATTTGTATCTGTTCTAAATGTACCTTAAATTAATACTTTGCACATTTTAATACTCTAATCAACATGGACAAATATTGCTGATTATTGCATGTTTATTATTAGTGAAACCAAACATAGAGCATGAAGACAAAATAGTCTTGTTTTAAATAACGTAAATAATCAGGACACCAAACTGAACTTTGGCTATGTTTCCACACGGACAGTTAATGAGGTGATACCGGAGAAATGCAGGGGGTTTTATTTATGTGTCTGTGAAGAGAGATGGCAGAGAGCGCCCCCTGTGCGTTTTCTATATTTTACAAAAGCACAACATTTTGTTGTTATTATGAGTGTGTACAAATAAAAGTAGACCTTTCACAGATTCTAATAAAGTATTGCTCTTATCTGTACGATCAAACAAGACTGAGTAATAAGTTTGTTTCCCAGTTATGAGGAAAAACAGCCACAAAACGCACCGGTGCGTTTGTCGACCCCCAGAGGGTAAATTGTTGGATGTGTCCATCATGGCGGATTTTAGTGCTGATTTCAGATTTGGTGCAAAGAAAGTATTTTTCGAGGGAGTTTTTTAATTGTGAGTAAAGAAGGACGGCATGAATATACCTGTTTTGCATTAAAACAGAAATGTGTGCTACGTTAATCGTGCGTTAATGAAATTTGTGCTGTTAAAATGAATTTGCATTAACATTATGAATGTGTTAATTTTAAACAGCCCTAATTAATATATTAATACAAAACGAATTTTTAATTTTGTTACCTAATAAACTTATCCAGTCTGAAGATCCACCATGTAGAAAAAGATGATAATCAGATGATCAGAAACGTCTCTGTTATTAGTCATGTTCTCATCACTGACTCCCTCTGTCTCATCCACATTAACCCCAGACTTCTTACTGCCTCGTGCTCTGCTCACTGTGAGCTTCAGAAACTAGTCTACGTCTGTGGTGTGTGAGAGACAGGAGATGATCCACCAGTGGATTGAAAAAGCAGCGTAATGACAGGAAACATGTTGATGAGCTGAAAACGGCTCAATAAGAAGATAAAATATTGATCATGTCACCAAATAGATTAAAACTCTGGTTTGAAAATGTAAGTAGAAAGTACAGATATTTGTGTTAAAAATATAATGAGTGAAAGTAAAATGTCCGAAAAATAAATAGTGAAGTAAAAAACTAATACCAGAAAAATCTACTGAAGTACAGTAACAAAGTATTTGTACTTCATTAATTCCACTTCTGGTTGTGAGCAGCATCCAGAACCACCCTTGCTTTCACTAGTTTAAATTATTTACCTGTTTTTCTCAACAAAATTTTTTTTTTAAAGCAAATAATGCATCTGTGGTGCTCTTCCTCGGAATAAAACCATACTGCTGCTCACAGATGGTCACCTCTTCTCTCAGCCTGGCTTCCACTACTCTTTCCCATAACTTCATGTTGTGACTGATCAACTTTATTCCCCTGTAGTTACTGCAGGTCTGCACATCTCCCTTATTCTTAAAGATCAGTACCAGCACACTCCTTCTCCATTCCTCAGGCATCTTCTCACCTTCCATAATCTTGTTAAACAATCTTGTTAAAAACTCCACTGCATCTCTCCTAAACATCTCCATGCTTCCACTGGTATGTTATCTGCAATGGGGATCTCGCCTAGGTTAACAAAATGCTAAAAAACACAACCCCAGTTGTGAGTTCAAATCCCAGCAGCATCAAGCTCCACTGACCCTTGAGCAAGGCCCTCAACCCTCAACAGCTCGGTTGTATAAATGAGATCATTGTAAGTAAGTCTGGATAACGGCGTCGACTGAATGCTGTAAATGTAAATATTGACCTCTGTTGTTTACGTTTTTTGGAATAGCCTTGGTCTGTTTGTTGATCTCCTGACTTCTACCTTCTTTTGTATGTTGATCTTGGATTTAACTGTTCTTCCTTCCTGTTCTTTCTGAGTTCTAATCCCAGCACCTCCAAGCTGCTACTGCTGGGGCTTTGAGTAAGGCCCTTAACACTTAACTGCTCAGTTGTAAGTCGCTCTGGATGAGGGCATCTGACTGAGCATTAGACTACTGAAAATATTATGATCTGGCAACCTGTACATTACTGAATTGTCTTTAAAAACCAGAACACTTATGAAGGACAATAAATTCGTGTGGAAGACTATTTAATTGCTGTAGGTCATAGTGGTGAGTCGCCAGCTTGTTGTGATTTGGACGCCTGCATGGACGTCGGCGATGTGTCCCTCACTTGGGTGAATTTGTGTTACAGTGTGAAAGAAAACAGCATTAGTGCACAGTCAAGCATACTAACAGCACATCGACTTCCTCCTGCTATCGAGCAGTGTACAGCGCTCCCATGTTTCCCTGCTAGCCATGGTTGCACAATTTAATTATCACCCTGCAGCCACTGGGGAATGGATTTGCCCAGCATTAAAGGAACATGCATTTTTTTTTATTGTTGTAAAACTGTTCCTGGTGCTCACAGAGTCACAGGACAAAGCCATTGGGATGCTATTTGTGTCCTATTGATATTATATTTACAAACCTGCTCCTGAAGTAAACTTAAAGGATGATTTAAAAGGAGTTCTGTGCTTTTTCTACTTGTTCTTTAGTGTGATGGATAATATGAGAACAATATACACACTGGTTTTATAATTAAATGTCCAATTCCACACTGAGTCTCCATTTGTTGTTAGAATAACATCCACTCTTTTGGGAAGATGTTCCACCGGTGCTTGTGGAGGTTTGTGGAGATTCATTCAGCGGCAAGGGTGTCACATTAATCATGATCAAAAGAGTGAATCTCTATAGCAGGAGATCTTCCACTCCAGCACATGGAAAGCAGATGTTTATGGAGATGGCTTTGTGCACAGGAGCATTATCATGCTGGAGTAGGTTTGGGTCTGTCTGTCTGTCTGTCTGTCTGTCTGTCTGTCTGTCTGTCTATCTATCTATCTATCTATCTATCTATCTATCTATCTATCTATCTATCTATCTTTTCTGACTCATGGTAGGAAAGTCACTAGTTCAGGCAGTTCCATTGTTAAACCTCATCTGCATCAGAGTCAGTAATGATATTGTATCTGTTCTTCTGGCTGCATTCAGTTTTATTCAGATATATTTGTAAATTCATCTATTTTTTTTTTATTTTTCATTTTTGTCCAGCAAAAAAAATGAATACAATTTGTAAATGTCATTTTTGCATTGTAGTGTGATGTGGGAGAACAGAGATGTTCAAAAACAATGACAATTTATAGGTGTGTTTTATAGGTGGGTTTTTAGTGAATCATTCAACAAAAAAATAAAAATCTCATTTACATTTCTGGTGACACTTCTATGCAGAGCGACTTACAGATATCTCAGTTAAACAGCAGAGCAATTAAGGATTAAGGGCCATGCTCAAGGGCCCAGCAAGGGGCCGCTTGGTGGTTTAAGCCCAGTTTAAGCCCATGACCTTCCAATCAAAAGTTCATCATCATCTTAACACCTGAGCTACAGCATCCAAACAAGTCTTAGAATTAGCAACAGTTTGCCTCTTAATGTGTCCGTCTGAAAACATTTCTTTAACCTCATCACACCATTTTAAAGAAACAGAAAAGAAATCAACATCAGACAGAAACAACACAGGACAAAGATCTTTATGTTTTTTATGCATGCACAGTATTGGATGAGGGGATGAGTGATTTTATGGACCAGTGAAGACAGAAACAAGAGAAAGTGTTGATGAATGAAGCCTGAGATATCAGGTCAGATATTTCCCAATGATAAACTGAGGCTCTCCATCAGCATGAAGATCTCTGATGCTCAACTGCAACACTTGGGAGACGACTCAAAACACATTCACCAACTTGTCACCTACCATATCATTCTGGTGAAGGTGGACAGATGTGTGAGAAATGCTCCTCAGTGCTCGTGTTATTCTCTTTGTTCAACATTAACCAGATCTCTAACCTTCTTTCAGGGTTATTTTGGGCTTTATTCAACACTTTAATGATCTTTTAGATGTTTTTCAAATCTCCATAAATGCTAATAAATAAATGATAGCAAATTCTATGCTAATAAAATGTAGCAATAAAAATCCAGTTATTGGGTTTGCACATCTCTGAATGAATTCATTCTGGAATTAACAGACATTAAAAGGAAAATTCTAAATTTTATTAAGTAAATATAAATATATAGAACGTCCACAAACCTCTAGCTGGAGAACAGGAAGTAAATACAGACACAAATCCGTCTCCGTGCATCAGTGAGATCGCGAACGCTCGGCTTAAAAGCTCCACAAATCACACCAGTTTGTTGATGTCATCAATCAGTTGAAAAATAGTGCTGATGAACATTTCAAAATGACGTCGGCTGTTCCAAAGGCAGTGCAGCGTGCCATGTTCTCGACACCGGCTAATAGCTGCAAACTCAGAGTGCACGGCTTAAAAGGCACCTTTTGATTTATACGTTATAAATAATATATTATTTGCCTGTAAAAACTTGCAGTGCAGTTCTGTGTTCCGTCCAGCATCCGAATATTCTTCTGTATCTCCGCTGTGTTGGATTCTTATTAAACTTTTCCATTAATGACAAATTATTTCATTAGCATCTAAAGAAAGGGTTATTTTTATCAATTAAATGCAAAATAATTATATAAATAAGCATTAGTGCATTCTGCTTTAGTCAGCGTTCTGTACGAGCGATCTTGTGCAGAAGAAATATCTTCCAAACGCAATCCTACGCCCAAACTGGCAACAATCTGTATGACTCGGAAAAACCCAGAGGAGCCGTGATGGATTCATTCACAGCCTCGGATTCGTAATTGTGTCACATGGATTCCCAGCATGAGGAGACGAGAGAGAACATTAAAAATCAATTTCTTTCCATTAGCCAGAAATACCTGTATTGACTGCTGCTGCCCGGATAAAATATGAGGACGGACAGATCGAGCTCGGGCGAAAGGACGACCTTCTGTAGCTCAAAAAAGAATTTTTTATGAAACCTAATCTCAGCTTAATTCTTGAAAATAAAGGAATGTGGGTCTGTCTATTAGGACATTTATACTATTTAAATAAAAAATGTGTAGATTTTTCCAGAAATATTTGGTTCTTCCTCAAATCTGTTCCAGCATGATGATGTCATAAAGATCTGCTTTCCATAGGTTGGAAGATGTGGAAAATCTCCTGCTATAGAATTCTAACACATCCGAACACCTTTGGGATGAACGCTGACTGCACCCCAGGAACCTCCTCAACTTCTGCTTGACTTTACTAACACCTTTGTGGCTGCATGAATCTTCACAGAAATCTAATGGAACATCTTCCCAGCAGAATGGAAGTGTGTGTGTGTGTGTATATATGTGTGTGTGTGTGTGTGTGTGTGTGTGTGTGTGTGTGTGTGTGTGTGTGTGCATGTGTGTGTGTGTGTGTGTGTGTGTGTGTGTGTGTGTGTGTGTGTGTGTATATATGTGTGTGTGTGTGTGTGTGTGTGTGTGTGTGTGTCGCAGTTGAAATCATCGATTCTGAAACTGAGGCGCACAGTGTAACTGTGTCCTTCAGCAGAGCTGCTGATCTGAAGCTACAATAAACTAGTTAAGTTCAAATGACTGGATAGTGATGTGACACCGTCAGTTCAGGGTGCCAACAATTATGCACCACTCGTCATTACCAGTTAGTACGCCATTATCATGTGCTGTCTGCGCAGAGATTACAGCGATCAGGTATAACATTATGACCACCTGCCTAATATTGTGTTGGTCCCCTTTTTACTGCTAAAACAGTCGTGACCCGTCAATCTTCAACAGCGTGAACTTCTTCAGCAGTTTGAGCTACAGGAGCTCGTCTGTTGGATCGGACCACACGGACCAGCCTTCGCTCCTCACATGCATCAATGAGCTTTGTCCCCCCATGACCCTGTCACCGGTTCACCACTGTTCCTTCATGGAGCACTTTTGATAGACACTGACCACTGCAGACCAGGAACATCCCACAAGAGCTGCAGTTTTAGAGATGTTCTGACCCAGACGTTACAATTTATTAAACTCACTCAAATCCTTACACTCGCCCATTTTTCCTTCTAACATCAACTTTGAGGACAAAATGTTCACCTGCTGCTTAATAAATAAATCCACCCACTAACAGGTGCCATGATGAAGATCATCAGTGTTCTTCACTTCACCACTCAGATCTGATGATGCTTGTTGTAGAACGGAGATCCTCACAATGGCAACTTGAAATGAGCAGAGCAGACACGGTCATGATGTCATAACTGGTAATGATGCCAAAATTCCCTTTCTTATACACTATCACCGTTCTTCTAAAGCCGTCACAGCGAGCGCCTGTTGTGCACCACTCCACTACTCTATTATAACTCATGGCAAGGGGTTTGAATTAAGCTCGTACTGGTTCCAAACAATGTCCCAGTGTCACCAACTTCTGGTTCCAAAAATGTTCTGTTTCCCTGTGCAACCCTGTATAATTTTATATACACAATATTCCCAAAAGTATTGGGACACCTGACCATTCCTTTAATATGTGGTTCTTCTCCAAACTGTTACCACAAACCTGGAGGCACTCAATTGTACAGGACGACTTTGGATGTGATATAATAAAACTTTGCCCTCACTTGAACTTGGAAACCCAAACCTGTTCCAACATGAACAGAACCAGCTCCATGAATATCTGCTTTACATGATTTGGAGAGGAAGATCTTAAGTGGCCTAATATAGAGCTCCTGACTTTACTAACACCCTTGTGGCTGATGAACACAAATGTCCATAAGCACACTCCAAAATCTACTCAAACATCTTCCTAGAAAAGTGGAGTGACTTATAAGAGCAAATTGAGACTAAATGTTTAAAGTGATGCTCATACTTATGATCAGATGTCTGCAAACTTTTGGCAATATAGTGTAGAACAAGATTTATTCAGAAGCATTACAGCGTTACAGTTTAGATCGCTGAAATACCACAATCTGAACCTGGCTTCAATAAACAATAACTCCACTTGATGAAGAGTCATGGTTCAGTGAAGAACTGCATTCCAGATCATGCACACAAGCTTCTCTGGTTCCTCATGCAAGGAGTAGAACTTATCTATTTGTCTTCATCTGCTATTTTCCTTAAAGCCACTTATAATTCAGTGGTCGTTTGGTCTGAATATATTTGTTTACATGTGTATCAGGACCATCTGGGATTGTTTTACATGGCTACTGAAAATTTGAACAAAAGTTGAATAACAATTAGACCAATCTAGAACAGAGCAGCTGGTCTCAGTACAGCAGTCACTGCATAACCTTCAAATGTCAAATGAGCACCACTTAGTCCCCGTGTCCCCTGTAGATCTCCATCGCTCTAGCGCTGACCCCTACAGTTTCCTGAGACATTTTTTCTGCATTGCAAAGTCGCTGAATGTCAGATGTACGTCACGTCAAATGTCTCCTGCTGTTTGTTCGGTTTTACACAGAAGTTCACGTCGCTTTTTGATCTAACTTGCTGTCCGTGATGAGACGTGGGAACGCAAGCAGTCAGAACAGCACCAGTTACATTATTAGTTTCCAAACCTTTTCATGCCACCTCGTAATATACTGCACACCCTATACTCTAAACCTTACTGTTCTTCTGGTCTTTTACTACAAGTGCTGCTCAAGAACTTTGTCTCATCTCATCATTATTTACAATGATGAGATGTTCACCTAATTGTCTTTGTCCTGAATGGATGCCTGCCAGAAATTCATTGCATCATTTATCTTAATAAATACCTTACCCTGGTCAGGGTGGTGACAGATCTAAAACCAGAGAATATCTCAGGAACATTGGGTGCAAAATAGGAATTTTCCCTGCAGTAGATTTCAGTTCATCACAGAGCAAAGTTCAAATTATAGCCAACTTGCATCAAAAGCTGAGAACCTGAAGATACTGGTAAACAACTGGCGAAAAAACGGTGGCCTCCTCATTAACTGTACAAAACATCTACTTTAAGTACTAAGTGCTTTTCAAAATGTGCTTTCTTCATATCACAGTGAATCAATATCACTCCTGTAGCTGTTAGTGGAAAAAAGAAGCTTATGGAAAATTCATAGCTCCATACGCAGCCTCATCAGCACCAGTTGAGAAGACCTGGATCTGGAGTAGTGGCTTGTCTATTCTCCATCTCTACTCATTCTCCCATGAAAGTCATATCCTAACATGAATGTCCAATCCTCTGCTTTACTGATGACACTTATTGCTCCATTTCTATTTTTCCTTCAGGTTCCAGATTGTTTTTGTAGAGATCTCAGAATGACTGGTTAGTATCTTCATCCTGGATGGCAGCTTGTCGCCTAAAACTAAATTCCAGCAAAGCTGAGCTCCTGTAGATACCTGCCGAATCCATAATTTCCCCAGGGAATGTTCAGATCGCACCATTTGACAACTTCAGGATAGTTAACCGAGTATCATGCTCTGCTCTGACAGACGTGTTGTGTGTTCAGTCTCCTGGTTCTGTATGAGGATGAGGATGAATTTTGATGGAATTTAGTGAAGACTTCTGTAGATTGAATCAGTCAAACTATGTAAATATGTACCAAAGCTAATAGCATCCAATGAACATAATGTTGATATTCAAATGATAGTTCCTGGTAAACTAAATTCCAAAGCAGATGTAACTCGCACTTGTGTCTGAAAGCAATTCAGAAGCCTGCTGTGGTACATGCAAATATTAATTTCAGTCAGAAAATACATTATACAAAATATAACCCTGATTGATCTGTGATACGATTTACATTTACATTGTTGCCATTTTGTCAGATGATCTTATCCAGAGCAACTACACAGTTGAGGGTTAATGGTCTGGTTCAGAGGCCCATCAGTGGCAGTTCAGTGGTGCTGGGATTTGAACTTGTGACCTTTTAATCCAGAGCCAATTATATGGGAAGTGGGAGCTCAGTGTTTAAGGCTCTGGCTTACTGATCAGAAGCTCGAGGGGTTAAGCCACGGTTTAGCCGAGCTGCCACCCGTGTGGCCCTTGAGCAAGGCCCTTAACCCTCTGTGCTCCAGGGCACTGTATCATGTCTGACCCCAGCTTCCTAACATCACTGTGCTGCAAAAAAGCATTATTTTAATATATATTTCACATTTGCACTCATTTAATAATTTATTTGTATATTTATATCAGATTTATTTATGTTCTTCTCTTACTATAGAATGTGGTTTGAATTGCTGTTATTATATTATTTTCAGCATCATATCTCATTTAAACTGTATTGGGATTTGTCTTGTGTCATCTCTTTAGTGTGTATTTTTTGCTGTTGGTTCTGACTTCCAAATCATATATTTGATTAATTGCTGATCACAGGCCCATAAACCATAAATCTTAATCCAAAAAAACTGTCTGAAAACCCGAGCAATAGCACTGGAGGCAAACATCACTTACACTGAGACTGAGCAGAGAACAAGCTCACAACTGGAAACACAAAGGAAGGGTCATGGGTATCACCCAGTCATTTACAAGAAAGTGCACTCATGTTTATAATGATATTAAAAGTGTTTTTTCCCCGTGTTCTGTTGACGTGAGTATGGGGTCTGTACATGGAGCAAAATCCAGCACCAGAGAATGTGTTGTTTATTTGATTGTCTGTATGATTGACTAATGTACTGTAATGTATAGAGATAATTAATGAGTAAAGAAAGATAATATAACATTGTATTACATGTTTTACTGGAGTGAAAGATCTCCTGCTGTAGACTTTACCAATCCTCTGACTTAAACCCTCAGCGGTGCGCTTCAACTCAGACATGCTAATCATTGTGTTCAATTTAGGCTAAAGTCCTTCATCTGCTCTGTGATACTGAAAAAGGAAATGTTACTGAATGGACCGAATTACGGTGCATTGATTTTGTTTCCTGCTTTGATAACATCTGGTTGTGTCTTCTGGTGGAAAGAGTATGAACTTAATTCATTATGTCATATAGTTTCTACCTTTATCCAAAGCTACAGGATACACAGTGTAAATCAGAATTTCTAATTATATACAGTTATAATTATAGAGACGGATGTAGAAGGTGAAGCAGAAGTACAGAAATATTACAAGCGGTAAAAAGTATCAGTAAAACATTTGTGCATTAACAGTGTAGTGTTCATTTGTAAACAGTTACATTTAAAGGTTTACTGTGTGTAAGCAAAGTGAATCAAATTAATTCTGTACTCAAGAACACTGAACTGCATGAACAACACACACCTGAACCTGAATAAAGAGCTCAGATAATGAGATGTAATCAGGTGCAGAACCCGACTCTGAATACGCAAAACTTTCTTTGTGGAAATAGTGATGTAACTGTAACAGAAGAGTGGAACAGAAGAACAGAAGAGTGGAAGGTATTATAATAGCAAATTAGCAAATCAGGAGTACACCTGTGTCTTGTAGCTAGAAAAGTTATTTTGCTTTGAAAAACCAATTGAGGGGAAAAAAAAACCATAAAACAGCAATTATAAATCAAAATTTCTTGTCAGAACTATAAAACTAATAAACAGGCCACACCCACAAGAGACAAAAGTACTTAGAAAAAACACGTTTACAAGCATCGCAATTGAATTGTCGCTTTGCCAATATGAACATTGTTTTTATTATTATTATTATTATTGGTATTGGTATTGTTTAAATCTGATTGACTCAAACAAAATGCAAAACAAACTGAAATATCTTATAAAATCCCATCCTTTCTTTTTTATTTTGATTTAAAGGCTATAGAGTCTCATTCATGCCTCAAACATTCACCGTTTACTGTAAGATCATGAGAAAATATTTTATCGTCGCATTCCGAGAGAAAAATGATGAAATGCCATTTTATAGAAATGTATAAACCAATCACCAGCATATAATGCTTTAGGAATGCATTATAATATTATACATATACATGAGGCTATAAAAAGTGTTATTAAAAATGATTTATATATAAAAAGTTGCCCAAAAAAACATCACCCTCCACTTTAAACTACAGAGAAAGCAGATGCCATGGTTTTCATGCTGAAGAAATAAAATCTCTATCAATAATCCACAAGTGTTTTTCTTCTTGTGGTGCTTCTTCAGTCTGCAATTTCAATCCCAAATTGTTTTGCATTTAAAGTTTAATGTTGGTAAATAAATCCAGTGGTCTGGATGTAATCTATAAACCCGTCTCTGATGCTTCAGCTTGAGAAAAAACATCTGCATGAATGACACACATAAAGAACCTCCAAAAAAATCCCAATTAGTGGATGTAATCAGGTGCAGAACCGGACTCCGAATACACGGAACTTTCTCTTCACAAATAATCACTTTATTCTGTAAATATCACACATTTAATAAACTTTACCAGACAAGTTATTTAACATAAATACACTAAATAGACAAAAGGTGCCGCTATAAGATTTGTGTGTGTTTTTAAACATCACATTCCACATTTAGTCTCCATTCACTGTTATAATGAGCTCCACTCTTCTGAGAAGATGTTCTACTAGATTCTGTAGAGATTTTGGTGATTTATTCATCCACAAGTGTGTTAGTAAAGTCAGGTCTGGATGTAAATACATATTATAGTATAGTTAAAACTGGTATTGAGTAAATCTCTCCCAGCTCAGACTACACAAATATTCATGTCGGGAAAGAAGACGATCGATTAGAGGGGAAATAATAATAACAATACTAAAATACTACTACTACTAATAATAATAATAATAATAATAATAATAATAATAATAATAATACTACTACTACTACTAATAATAATAATAATATTAATAATAATAATAATAATAATAATAATAATAATAATACTGCTACTACTACTACTAATAATAATAATAATATAATAATAATAATAATAATAATAATAATAATAATAATACTGCTACTACTACTACTACTAATAATAATAATAATAATAATAATAATAATAACAATACTAAAATACTACTACTACTACTAATAATAATAATAATAATATTAATAATAATAATAATAATATTAATAATAATAATAATAATAATAATAATAATAATAATAATACTGCTACTACTACTACTACTACTAATAATAATAATAATATTAATAATAATAATAATAATAATAATAATAATAAAATAATAAAATAATAATAATAATAATGCTACTACTACTACTAATAATAATAATAATAATAATAATAATAATAATAATAATATTAATAATAATAATAATCATAATAATAATAATAATAATAATAATAATAATAATAATAATAATAACAATACTAAAAATACTACTACTACTACTAATACTACTACTACTACTAATAATAATAATAATACTGCTACTACTAATACTAATACTGCTCATAATAATAATATTAATAATAATAATAATTATAATAATGTCCTTCTTTCTCTTTCATGCGGATTCATTCTCCTGTTCTTAATAATTAGAGCACATCTCCCAGTCAATATAATATATATTACTATATTACCAAAATAAAACTACATGAATATCAATAAAAGGTATAAACTGAGTATGAACTCAGTATTCGCTGAGATTCAACATTTAAACCAGAGAGAAAGGACAGTGTTTTTTTACAGATCTTTACTGAGCAAAAAATCTGTTCCAGGAGCAGAAAAAAACAATCAGCGTCCACTTAGAGTCCCGCAAAGCAGATGCCAGAGTTCACATGTCGAAAAAATAAGATCTCTACGGATAATTCGGAGGTGTCTCCGTGCTCAGACTCTTCTGTCAAGTCGGACATGGAGAGAAGGTAATGTTAGAACCTGGGCAGCTGGCGAGGTGGTGCTGGCCGTCCCTCATCCCCGCGCTGGGGAATTACTTCTGTCACTTTATGTATGATTGGGTTGGCCTTTTAAAAGATGGGGTGATTTCTATCAAGTTGCCATTTGGGGAAAGTAATTTCAAAGGACCTGGGTGAGAACCTCACTGCCTTTCACATCACAGTTCCTTCTGATTTTTTTTTTTCATGCTCTAAAGTAATTACAGAGACAGGGCCTGAAGCTACAGGTCAGTTTCTGGTGTCCACACTCTACATTATTCATGCAAAGCTTCTGTTTATCAGAAATAAAAAAAGATGCTCATCATTATTCCATATATTTAACATAAAAACACTGTACGGACAAAAGTTGTGGACTTCTGAACATAACATTTGTAGAGTATGAGCTTCTTTTTAAACATCACATTCCACATTTAGTCTTTATTTACTGGTTATTAAGCTCCACTCTCCTGGGAAGATCAGCTTAGACTAGATTTTTGTGAAGATTTTAGCTAGAAGGGAGTTAGTAAAGTCAGGTACTGATGAAGGTGAGAAGCTGAGGAGGTTCCTGGGGTGCAGTCAGTGTTCACATTCATCCCAAAAGGTTGGGAGCTCTATAAAGATCAGTGTGGATCTCAGCAGTAGATCTTCCACATCTTACAAATCATGGAAAGCAGATCTTCAAGGAGCCAGCTTTATGTTATGCTGGAAGATGTTTGGGTCTCCTCGTTCAAGCGAAGGGCCAAAGGCGTTCTTTACAACTGTAAGTGTGTCTCCAGCTTTGTGTAACAGTTTATAATCATAATGTTTTAGAAATATTTAAGCATGAAGATGTTACACTAAATGGTGTAACAACATGTTTTTTCTTTAATAATGTCTCCTACATAAGTGAGGGTCATGATCCAGGTGCAGATGTGAGGTCTTACAGGATGTTACAGGCACATCTGGATTTAGATCAATCACTTTTCATGCATTTACAGACACATTTACTTAAAACAAGTTAGTTAATGTTGTAACTTACATTGTAGCAGCGATAAACAGTCTTTCTCTCATCGACCGCTCGTTACTTCTTTCTTAGAAATCGATATGAGACCAAAACAAAGCAGAGAGGAACCTCGTAGCATGAAGTTACAGCTTCACCTCCGACTGTTCCAAAGTGCTGAGACTTTTTCCTTACATGTGTAAATTCAGCCTTCAGAGCACCACAAAGCAATCCAGCGCACCTCAGAGATGAAACTGTACATGACTCGGATACTGGGTGATATTTCGAGTCGAGACGAGGTGAAGCCCTGAATCTCCATTAAAGCGTTAAATATTTGGTTCGAAATTGTTTTTAAACAGTTGAGAAACATTGTGAAATTGAGGCCATTTGTCTCAATAGTGGAGATGGAGATGATTCTACATGCTTTTATTTCCTCCCGATTTAATTATTGCAATTCTCTGTTTACGTCTTTTAGTAATTCATCACTGAAATGATTACAAGTGGTCCAAAATGCTGCTGCTAAGCTCTTAACAGAATGATCAAAGAGATCTCACGTTTCACCAATTTTATTCACTTCACACTGGCTAGAATTCAATTTAAACTAAAATAAATGTTCCTGGTGGTCCCTGCTCCAGACTAAAGACAAGAAGTCACTGTGCATTTGAGGAAGTTGTGAAACGCTTTTCTCTTGAGTCTCAGATCAGTGGAGTCTGTGGACAAAAGCTGCTTAAAAGATACTCGTTTAAACTTGTGTTTTTGTGTGTGTTCTATAATTGTTCTCTTTTATTATGGGTGTAAACTACTTACTCACTTACTCACTCACTCTCTCTCTCTCTCTCTCTCTCTCTCTCTCTCTCATTTTTTCTTTCACTGCAGATCAACTAAATATGGTTGCTTCTGTATATGAAATGCATGTTTTGGAAACTGGTTTTGTCTCCTGGATCCTCACCTTCATCACCTGACCATTGATTGCATGTTTTTTTTTGCCCAAGCTCTCATTCATCTTTATGAACCTGATGTTGTTTCAGCACCAAAACACAACACCCCCTCCGAATGCAGCCGTCTCCGTCTACATCTCCGTCTACGTCTCCATCTACAGCTCCATCTCTGTCTACATCTCCATCTACGTCTCCGTCCACATCTTCGTCTCCAGCTACACCTCCGTCTACATCTTCGTCTCCGTCTCCGTCTACATCTCCGTACACTGCAATTCCATTTATTCTTTTACATTAAGGGTGCCAATATTTCTGGACTTGCTGATACATTTCGACATTTCTCTAAATAGACAGTAAAACACCTACAGTAAAGCAGACAGGATTTCAACCGTTTAACCACAATGATCTCATGTAATATTTACAGGACGTGGAGAGAGGTGCCACTCGGCTCTGCTGATCCATAAACAGGAACCTGCTGTGAACATTTAGACCCTGAAACAGGAAACGCTCCCGACTGCTGAGCTCCATTTCCTGTAAAAGTGCCATCGGCTGACTTTAACCCTCAGCGGTACGCTTTAACTCAGACATGCTAATCATTGTGTCGATTGGCAATTTATGCTAAAGTCCTCCATCTGCTCTGTGATATTGAAATAGGAAATGTTACTGAATCGACCACATTACGGTGCATTGATTTAGTTTTCTGCTTTGATGGCAGCTGGTTGTGTCTTCTGGTGGATCTCGTCTGTCCTGCATGTCATATGGATTATACTGTTATCTTTAGCTACAGTATATACAGTGAAATATATATTTATATATAAAATGCACAAACACTGTTTGGCCAAAAGTTTGTGAACACCTTGATATAAGTACGGTATGTGCTTTTTGAGCATCGCAGTCCAGATTTGCTCTTCTAATTCCCTCCACTCTTCTGAGAAGATGTTCCACTAGATTTTGTGAAGATTTGTGCTCATTCAGCCACGAGGGTGTTACTTGAGGCAGGTGCTGAGCTCTACTGCAGGCCACTCAAAATCTTCCTCTCTAAACCATGTAAAGTGTATCGTCCACTTATGGCTAAATGAATCAACACAAAATCTCAACACAATCTATTAGAGCCTCTTCCCCTCACCAGAGTGGAGGTTATTATAACAGGAAATGGGCACTAAATGTGGAATGAGATGTTCACAACGAGGCACATCCTATACCAATATTATATGCAAACTTTAGTCCAAATAGTGTAAATGTTTAAAACCTCTCAGATCTTACTAAACACATATTCATGTAGAAAAGGTAGAACCACGAACAGATCATGATAATAACGTCTGTCCTTTCGCTTTTATTTCAGTCAATCTTGTAAAGCAATTTAAACACCGGGTCGGTTCCTGTGGATCGATTCTCCTACTCGTAAAGATTAGAACCGATCTTCTAGTCATTATTTTCTCTCAAACCAGGCAGGAAAAAAAGAAATGGCAAGATAAAGCCAATGGCCAAACAAGTCCATAACAGCAAGGTTAATAGCAAATCACTTTGAGAGATCGATTTTTACGAATGTCAGGCTGCCTGAAGTGGAGGAACATGAGAGGAGGAGAAGAGAGATAGAGATTGATATAATTGAACGGAATCTTCAGGAAACTCTTCCAAAACACAAACCTAACCATGGAGGACAGACGGCAACACAAACCACACCAAGCTCTACAGTATGTTGTATGATGTAGCTCTATGTTGTGTTATTTAGTTCTAGGTTTTGTTATGTAGCTCTGTTTTTTATGTAGCTCTATGTTTGATGTATCTTTATGTTGTGTTATGTAGCTCTATGCTTTGTTATGTAGCTCTACAGTGTTTTATGTAGCTCTATGTTTGATGTATCTTTATGTTGTGTTATGTAGCTCTGTTTTGTTATGCAGCTTTACGGTGTTTTATGTAGCTCTAGGTTTGATGTATCTTTATGTTGTGTTATGTAGCTCTATGCTTTGTTATTAAGCTCTACAGTGTTTTATGTAGCTCTATGTTTGATGTATCCTTATGTTATGTTATGTAGCTCTATGTTTAATGTATTTTTAAGTTGTGTTATGTAGCTCTGTTTTGTTATGTAGCTCTACGGTGTTTTATGTAGCTCTAGGTTTGATGTATCTTTATGTTGTGTTATGTAGCTCTATGCATTGTTATGAAGCTCTACAGTGTTTTATGTAGCTCTATGTTTGATGTATCTTTATGTTATGTTATGTATCTTTATGTTGTGTTATGTAGCTCTGTTTTGTTATGTAGCTCTACAGTGTTTTATGTAGCTCTATGTTTGATGTATCTTTATGTTATGTTATGTAGCTCTATGTTTTATGTATCTTTATATTATGTTATGTAGCTCTATGTTTGATGTATCTCTATGTTGTGTTATGTAGCTCTATGCATTGTTATGAAGCTCTACAGTGTTTTATGTAGCTCTATGTTTGATGTATCCTTATGTTATGTTATGTTATGTATCTTTATGTTGTTATGTAGCTCTGTTTTGTTATGTAGCTCTACAATGTTTTATGTAGCTCTATGTTTGATGTATCTTTATGTTATGTTATGTAGCTCTATGTTTGATGTATCTTTATGTTATGTTATGTAGCTCTATGTTTAATGTATTTTTAAGTTGTGTTATGTAGCTTTGTTTTGTTATGTAGCTCACGGTGTTTTATGTAGCTCTAGGTTCGATGTATCTTTATGTTGTGTTATGTAGCTCTATGCATTGTTATGAAGCTCTACAGTGTTTTATGTAGCTCTATGTTTGATGTATCTTTATGTTATGTTATGTATCTTTATGTTGTGTTATGTAGCTCTGTTTTGTTATGTAGCTCTACAGTGTTTTATGTAGCTCTATGTTTGATGTATCTTTATGTTATGTTATGTAGCTCTATGTTTGATGTATCTCTATGTTGTGTTATGTAGCTCTATGTTATGTAACACCATTGTCCCAGAGAATCGTTGTTTTATTTCACTGTGTACTGCGTCAGCTATATGTGACTGAAACGACAATAAAAGCTTCTTTTACTTGATTAAGGCCACTTTTTGACTTCTTTACAAGAAGTGTCGGGTCACAACAAGTCAACAACTCCATTTCCCAGCACATATGGGCACCACAGTCTACAATTCCACACACTGCAGAGCTCTCAGTCACACCTGTGTTCCATCACACACACACACACACACACACACACACACACACACACACACACACACACTCTGTTATAAAGAGACTCTGTTATTCACAAAAAGCCACGTATTCACTCAGTTCCTAACGTGTCCTCCTGATTCACCAAGGCTTATTGTTCTAATTGGCGTATTGATATTGACCTGTTTTTGCAGAAAGGTTAAAGGTGATAAATCAGATTTAGAGCATCACTGATCTGCATTTTATATACTGTTTAATAACCAGGATTGGTGTGAAGAGTGGATTGTGATTGGTTAGAATTTCTAGAGCATTCTATTTGAATGTGCTACTTATAATAAACACCTGAAACCATCATACCATCCAGTTCCAGTTCCATTTACTGTAAGCAGCTATAGTGCATTTCCTAATGACCTTCCTGAGCTCCTGGAGAGGTTCTTGCATGTGGTGAATACAGGGATTTTAATAAACAGATTGAGTCACAAGATGAATTTGAGGAGAAGAAAACATTCAAAATAGAAATAGAACAAACAACAGCACCAGGAATAAACTCCAACATAATCCACAGATAGATGTGTGGTCTTATAGCATTTTAATGCTCTCCGGGGTCGTTCTTCACCTCCACATCATGCACTAACATCATGTAACACCTCACCCAGCGCTGGAATAACATCTTACTTATCTCCAGAAAGATGCCGGAAGGACACAATGTGTGTCTGGTGGCTGCTCAGGGATCACTATTAACAATTGCGTGTGATAAAATCATGCATTGGTGTGAACTGCATCTATGCATCACGCATCTATGGGTTCTGTCATTAAAAATGTAATGATGGATCTGAAAAGCTCCACAGATCCCAGCACTTATCAGACACTGAAAATGCCTGATTATTATATTTGAAGGTAAATGATTCGGTGGCTAAATAAACAGTTCAGTTCAGGAATCTTCATCACGGTTCAGAGGCTAAAACCTAACTGATGCTTTAATTATACTGCAGTCTTAATGATATGGAAGAGAGCGTAAGTGTCCTTCATGCGTATTTATACGGCTGTGCGTTAGTGAGACGAACACCTAGACGCTCGACTGGAATATAATCACACGCAGCCTGTAATTTAAAGGGAACGAGTGATTAGCAGTCGGAACCAGAACAACACTTGATAGTAAGTTAAATGCTTGTTATAATGTTAATAGGTTGTTGTCGTGTTAGTCAGAGGTACAAACTGCATGTTATTAGCATCCGGTAGCGTTTATTATACATGATGTATGATGTATGGAATGAAGTTGGAACGTCAGCCAGTGGTGGTGGAGTTGGGGGGGTGTGGTGGATATATTTTGAGTTTTGTATGGAGTATTGAGTTTAGCCGTACCGCTTTCACACTAAAGAAGGTGTCAGAAATGGCTGAGTGTATTGTTTATTATGTTTGTTTCTTAGAACTATAAGTTTATTCCTATTCAAGAAAAAACTCCTGAGATGGTACAACAAAGAAACCTTGAGAGGAACCAGATTTAAAAGGGATCCATCCTCATCTGGATGGAGCCAAATGTCCATTGATTACAGTACATTCAGTACAGGTGTACCATAAAGTGAGGAACGCTTAAATGGCAATAATGACCCTGATTTTCAGAATCCAGAACTTTCCTGATCCTGAAGCACTGTGATGTGCGAAATGTGCCCCGAGTTCCTTGTAAAAGTTTCCACACTTCACTGTGACCCTGGGCAGGGTAAACATTATAGATCATTAATAGATAGATAGATAAATTAGATTAGATTAGATTGGATTAGTTATAAATTCAATTTAACTCTATTATCATTGCACAAGTTATGGAACAAGTATATACAGTAGTTCTAGTGGTTCTGAAACTTTTTCTGCTATTACCAGTTTTAGAGGGGGAGTGGATTTTCAAGACCCACCTGCCCTTCATCACCCCAAAAAGCGGTAATACTTCATATTTAAAAATGTCTAATTTATTAAAATATCAATTTCAAAAATTGAGAAAATAGAAGTGTGTTTGTGTCAGATACTCTAACTGCTCTTTTAACTTACTTTCATTAATGACTCAGTTTGTTTTTGGTTTTTTTGCGTGTATCAACTTTATTTATAAGATAAAATCATGAATGAAGATTAAAAAAGAACAAAAAATATTATATAAATCCTGCCGTACATCATACCCCACCTGTCATGTCTTTATTCCCCACTAGAGCGGCGCCCCATGCATCGAGATCCATCATCTTATTCTGTGAGCTCAGTTATGCAGAAGAGGGCAGATGGCAATTTCCCTTGATCGTGTCTTGGAGGAATTGTGTTGGCCTTCACTCTCTCTCGCTTCAGTGGAGTGATAGTGATCGAGTTTATTAGTTTAGCTCTCTGTCTAATAAAGTTTTTATTTTTATAAATGAATAATTTTCCAAATGAACCAAGTACAAAAAAAAAACAGACCCGTGGTCTTCTATTTTCTCAACTGAGAAGATCTTAAAACTGTTTCAGTACATTTGTGCTGTAAAGCAAATTATGTATTAAAAATAAACATGGGCATAATGTTTATAATAAATAATAATAATATACACTTTAGATTGTAGTTTATTATATCAGTCCTCTACCGCTTCCTGAACAGCCCCTGATGTGTATGGATTTATTCTCCATATGGTGTAACAGCAGTGTGTTTGAGAACATTGAATTTAATTATGCGACTGAAGTGCCATCGACGTTAGTGTACAACCTGAAGGACTCAGATATTCTTTCTGGAAATAAGTGCATCTCTAGGGGTTTGGTCCACACACGCTGATCGATTGTGTGTGTTGCACAGTGCTCCTGGTAAGAACGAATAATAATAATAATCATAATAATCATAATCATAATACTCATCATCATCATCATCATCATCATCATCATCATCATCATAATAATAATAATAATAATAATAATAATAATAATCATAATCATCTTCTTCTTCTTCGGGTTCTCCCTTTGGGGTGTCTACAGTGGATCATCCGTCTCCATCTCCTCCTCTCATTCACACATGTACTCTGTCTTACTCCTACTGACTTTCATTCCCTTCTCTCCAGCATGTACCTCCACCTCTCCAGGATCTTCTCCACCTGCTCACTACTCTCACCATAAATCACAATATCATCCGCAAACATCATAGTCCATTGAGACTCCTGTCTGACCTCGTCCTCCAACCTGTCCATCACCACTGCAAACAGGAAAGGGCTTAGAGCCGATCCTTGATGCAGTCCAACCTTCACCTTGAACCAGTCTGTCGTTCCTACTGCACACTTCACTGCTGTCACACTGTCCTCATACATGTCCTGCACCACCCTCACATACTTCTCTGACACACCTGACTTCCTCATACATTATCAATATTAATAATATTAATAATAATAATAATAATAATAATAATAATAATAATAATAATAATAATAATAATATTAATAGCCTTATTCTTCATAATTAATTATAAAAAATTAGGAAGTATTTGTGATCATTTCGTTTATTATCTGGTCGAGTAGTTGTATAATTACCTTTGAGATTTGCAGTACTTTTTTTGCAGTTTCTTCAGCTCCACAGAACACAAGCCTTTGATTTTATCTCCTCAGAATCCATCAAATCTGAACCTCAAGATATAACAATTTGTTTTGTGATGTTATTTCAACATCAATCAGATTGAAAGGAGGTTAAATAAGTAGCTTGTTCATTAGCACTACAAGGTACGCTAAACCTACGTCATGTAGCACCAGATAGCATTATTAGTACACACCCTGATTCAATACCAACATGTTCTTAAATGATCTTAAACCGAAGAGAAGCACAATTGTGGTGAACAATCTGAGAACAATGAGCTACTAATGTGCCAGCTGTTGACTGAGTAATGCTGAATAAGCCACGCCCACATCAGTATCTGCACTTCTACAGAGTGAAGGATGTGTGGACTTTTGCCACCTCTGCTGGTACCTCAGGAAAACGGGAGCGTTCTTCAAGTTTCTCGTGCAAATCTTGAGCATTCCGAGTGCATCTCGTTTAGGAAATATGAAATCATCTGGAGCAGGAGGTTCTATAAGCCTTTGTGTTTCTGCAACGCTGTATGAGAATAAAGAATACCGTTGGCTCCGCCCCCTCGCACAGGCGCCTCCGTAATTCACTTCAAACCCATCGATAAACGCTTAGCCACCCTGCAGGTCGCACAGCAGCCGTATATCTTTTCTGTCACTCGGCAGCAAAATCAGACACAGCCAAACGTTTTTAATAAAATATTAATGCTTCCTTTTTTTTTTTTATATCTGGAATGATTTAATGGTTTTGCAGCAATGCTCCTGCAGAACAAACACACTAACGTTCAGCCTCAGCGGCATTGCAGAAAGGTCCGGGTTCTTTTGTTTGCTCGCGTTTGAACACCTCGGTCCCCTGGATATTGTTCCTTTTTGTGCGAGCTCTGGTACTGTGGAAATGTCACACACTCGCCAGCAGAATGTTTCTCGCTTCTCAGAAGAAGACCTGCCACTATCGATCCACCAATCTTTTCATCATGCTGATTTTCCCTGAAAGACTGTTTTAGGGCTGTTTTATCAGCAGTGCCCCTGTGGTCAGAGTCTTGAGGCAACACGCCTGAAATAAAACACTCATTTTTCAAAGAAAAGATCAGTATGAATATCCATGAAAAGAATACAACCATTTTTCACATGATTGTTTTAAAACATTATAGATGAAGGTAAAAAAATCTTTATTCGTTTATATATTTTTTGCTTTTTTTTACATAATTATGTGTATAAGGATTTTTGTATTTTTTTTATTTTTCACTGCTGTTTTATGCAGCAATTTATTTTTATATAAAAACAGTGATCATCGTCATCATCGTCATCATCCTCTCCCTCCGTCGCCGTTGGATACGGTTATTGAAGTTGCTCTGCAGGCTTTACTGTTCCTCCCTCGGCGCTGGATCTGTTCCTTAACAATGTGCTATAATTACGTCCCCCCCGATGCTGGGAGATTATTTGGCACCGTGGTCTCTGCCGATGCTTGTAATTATTAACACCTGGGTTTAATCACAATGTTTGTGCAAAAGCAACAGTGGTTCGCAAGAACGTGATTTTGAACAAATAATCTGCTTAAAAAATCGAGAAATCCAACATGATGGGGAGAAAAAAACATTTTTTTTTATTTAGTTAAAGTAACATATGGTTTGGTTTGGATTATTGGACAGGATTGGATCATTAAAACAGAAATCAATGGAAATCAGATTGATTGCTTATCGTGCTTGATTGTATGTGATTGGTTAGTTGGTTGGTTGGTTGGTTGATTGCTTTATTTATTGATTAGTTGGTTGATTGGTTAATCACTTGGTTGGCTGATTTGTTAATTGGTAAATTTGTCAATCTGTTGTTTGGTTGGCTGATTAGTTAATTAATTAACTGTTTTTATTGTATTGGTTTTCTAGATTGATTGGTTGTTTGGTTAGTTGATTTGATGGTTGGTTGGTTAACTGGTTTATTGATTGGTTGATGGATGGATGGATGGATGGATGGATTGATTGATTGATTGATTGATTGATTGATTGATCGATTGATTGATCAATCGATCGATCGATCGATCGATTGATTGAAATCTTTGGACCAGTCCTATGAATTGTGTGTAATAGGAATTTTTTCAGCAAAAGTGAAAGAAAAAAAATCTTTTCCTGTCCAAAATGTTATAAAGTAAGTGCATGTAGCTAATACCGATAGCTTACTTTGCTAATCTAATCTAAGAACAATCAATAAAGTCATGAAATCTTTGAACTAAGAAAGAAGGGTTTGTGATGTAAAAAAAATAAAATAATTATACATAGTAGAGTTGCTCAGTGTTGTTTAGGCCACGCCCACAAGAGACGAGCACACAATAATCCAACCCTGGGTAAGTAAAGTAACTTCACCTCATCGCACCGCTTGATGGCTGATTAGTTTTCTGTCACAGCAACACATGCAGTAGTTAAATCCTGTTAAACCCTTCGTTCCTTTCCACAGTGACGAAATAAACACCACTAGATCACACAGCGTAATCACCAGCAGATCACTAATTCCTCATGATGTGAAATAAACACTCGGACAGTCCTCGTGTCCTTCCTCGTGTGTTGTTTAACTCCTCAGAATTTTATTCTGTGCTCACCGTTTGGTGTAATTACAGTAATTATCACTGTTCCTGCATGAGCACGAGTGTCTGGATGGACGTTTAGCTCACATATTAGCTCATTAGTAAGTTTCAATACACAGTTTCAGTACCAACTTTAGCCTGGTGGTTTCCCAGGATGGTTGGTGATTAGATGGGGAGATATCGTGCTAGGATTTTCTTCTTTGAATATTACAAACCAACCAGTGCTGCTGGAATTTATGGATTGTGATTGGTCCCTGAGAGTCACATGACCCAGACTAACAAGCTAAACAATGCATGAGTTTAGACATCTGATGAATTCTGTATCCTGATTGGCTAGAAGGTGATAATTAATTCCTCAGTATAGCAGCTGAAATCTAATTGATCTTATAGATTACTGTTCCTACACAACAGCTTGCTCGCGAAGATCGCGTCACGTAAATAAAATGTAAGTAAAATTGTTGATAAAGCTTTCTTTACAGAGAAACATGTTTATATAATGTATAGAAGAAAAAATAAGGAGAAGGAAGGATGTGCTATAATGTGAAAAAAGTGTGAACTATACAAACATAAATAAATAAATAATACATTTTATTCAAAATGTGCCTTTCAAAATGCCGAACAATTAAATGGTAATCATAACAATTCAAGACGATATACAACAAACAACAGCTGTTTAACTGATAAAATGTAACATTAAACGTTAAACATATGCGTTTAAAAGATTATTTAAAAGCTGCTCAGTCACTGACAGTCAATAGATTGTAGAAGAGAATTCTGAAGATAAGGAGCAGCCCAGATAAATGCCCTAAACCCCAGAGTGACTAAACAAACAAAAGGTTCAACAAGGGAAACAGATGAAGAAGATCTGAGACGCTTCGGGATGTAAATATGAAGCAGGTCAGAGAGATATCAGGGAGCAAGAAGCAGAATCTTGTACTGTTCTCGAACTATAACTGAAAGCCAGTGTAGATGATAGAGGACAGAAGAGATCTGCTTGATGGAGGACGTTCTAGTAATTATATGGGCAGCTGAGTTCTGGACCAACTGAAGTTAATGAAGAAGTTTGTGAAGTAACCCAAACAGAAAAGAGGTACAAAAATCAATTTGTGGAATGAAATGTAACTGTAAATGGATAAAAACTGCTTCAGTTGATGATGTACAGGCTGAAAGTCGTGTTTGACATATAACATTGTAAGTATAATTTTTTTTTACATATAATTGATGTATTGTTATTTTTCTTTTCTTCCTAACTTACATACCAGTGTTAGCATACATTTTTCCCCGAGCACAACCTTTAGCATAAACATCTCCATACTCTTCGCCTCTCACAGCATGTTTTTTCCCAACAATACCATTCCTGAGTTCTCCAGACAATCCACGAACATCTCCAGACAGGCTGCAGTTACCGTGCCAACAAGGAGCGAGGGAGTCATCACCTCAGCTCCCCAATTAATGAAGCAAAATCCCGCATCGAAATGAAAGAAAAAGGGGATAAGGGGAGCGTTTCAGGTTCTATATAAACACCCGAACATGACACGATTCTTTCTGTACGTTCTCATGGATGTGAAATGTGCTGAATAATAAAACTGTACGTACAGAGAGAAACAGATGAGAAACGCTCTCATAAACATGTGCGCTGCTGCACTCGTTTATTTCTCTCCTCCGCCTGAAACGCAGAGGGGAACCTCATTAAATCTTCTTTTGAGGCTGTATGAGGTGAAACCTTTATACTGCATATACTGTATAAAACCACTTTTAATGGCTGCGTGAAGATTCCTAACTTCGGAGAGAGGAAAAAGTTTTACATACAACTCAAAATGTAACGATGGTCCAGTCCTGGATTCTGATTGGTCAGGATGTCGCAATTTATTTATAACAATTTGGGATATAATGATAGTCGAATCCTGGATTCTGATTGGTCAGAAGGTCCCAAGTCGTTCAATACAACCTGAGATGGACAGATGATTAAATACTGAATTTTATTATAATATATATTTTCTCATATCTTCTCTTATTTCTGCCCTTATTCTTTATTATATTTTATATTTATAGAGCTTATTGCAAGATTTCTGAGCAGCCGATTGAGGGTGTATCCTGCATATAACTACGTTTGTGACAAATAAAAATCTTGACTCTTAAAAGGTCATGAGATCTCAATACATTTAATACTACTGAAGATGTACAGATGGATGAATCCTGAATTACTCAGGAGGTCTCAGTTAGTTTAAGACAAATCAGGACATTTTGATGGTCCTGCTAATATTAAATAGTAGTGAGATTCTCTATGTTATAATAATAATATAAATGTATATAAAAGGATATAACTGAAAGAAAACACTGTTGTTGATTATTTTCCCCACACACACACAGTGATCTGTACACTACATCAAAATACAAATCTTTATGTAACAGCTGAAGAAGCTTTCATTATATTCACACAGAAGCCACGAGCGTACGTTCAAAACATTATTTAAATCAGGACGGCGTCGCCCCCAGTGATCCCGGCGTGATTTAAAACCACCAAATTGGCTTTTGATTTCTGAGAAGACAAATTTTCTTCTTCCTCATTCGCTGATATTCAGTCAATTATTTCTGACTGTAAAACGAAGGCTGGAAAATTTCCTAACAGAAGCCACTCTTACAGAGTCCACAGCAGACAGGAAATCTATACAACCCTGTGTGTGGAACATGACTGAAGTGAAAAAATGGAAAATATACGATGGGAAATAAGATCAGCTTATGTTTACCAGTTTCCTCCTCTTTTTTATTACTCACACAGCAGTGTGATGATCAGCTAAAACACAGAGCATAATACAATATCATTATACAAAATACACATCTATAACACACAACACACATTTATAACACACTATACATGTCTATAATACACTACACACATCTATAACACACTACACACATCTATAACACTATACATGTCTATAACACACTGTACATGTCTATAACACACTACACACATCTAACACACTATAAACATTTATAACACACTATACATATTTATAACACACTATACATGTCTATAATACACTACACATCTATAACACACTACACACATCTATAACACACTATACATGTCTATAACACACTGTACATGTCTATAACACACTACACACATCTAACACACTATAAACATTTATAACACACTATACATATTTATAACACACTATACATGTCTATAATACACTACACACATCTATAACACACTACACATCTATAACACACTATACATGTCTATAACACACTATACATGTCTATAACACACTATAAATGTCTATAATACACTACACACATCTATAACACACTACACATCTATAACACACTATACATGTCTATAACACACTATACATGTCTATAATACACTACACACATCTAACACACTATAAACATTTATAACACACTATACATATTTATAACACACTATACATGTCTATAATACACTACACACATCTATAACACACTACACACATCTATAACACACTATACATGTCTATAACACACTGTACATGTCTATAACACACTACACACATCTAACACACTATAAACATTTATAACACACTATACATATTTATAACACACTATACATGTCTATAATACACTACACACATCTATAACACACTACACACATCTATAACACACTATACATGTCTATAACACACTATACATGTCTATAACACACTACACACATGTCTATAACACACTATACATGTCTATAACACACACACATCTATAACACACACACATCTATAACACACTATACATGTCTATAACACACTACACACATCTATAACACACTACACACATCTATAACACACTACACACATCTATAACACACTATACATGTCTATAACACACTATACATGTCTATAATACTACACACATCTATAACACACTACACACATCTATAACACACTACACACATCTATAACACACTATACATGTCTATAACACACTATACATGTCTATAACACACTATCCATGTCTATAATACACTACACACATCTATAACACACTACACACATCTATAACACACTACACACATCTATAACACACTATACATGTCTATAACACACTATACATGTCTATAACACACTATCCATGTCTATAATACACTACACACATCTATAACACACTACACACATCTATAACACACTACACATCTATAACACACTATACATGTCTATAACACACTATACATGTCTATAACACACTATCCATGTCTATAATACACTACACACATCTATAACACACTACACACATCTATAACACACTACACACATCTATAACACACTATACATGTCTATAACACACTATACATGTCTATAACACACTATCCATGTCTATAATACACTACACACATCTATAACACACTGTACATGTCTATAATACACTACACACATCTATAACACACTATATGTCTATAATACACACATCTATAACACACTATTCATGTCTATAATACACTACACACATCTATAACACACTACACACATCTATAACACACTATACATGTCTATAATACACTACACACATCTATAACACACTATTCATGTCTATAATACACTACACACATCTATAACAAACTATATATGTCTATAATACACTACACACATCTATAACACACTATAACACACTAGTCATGTCTATAATACACTACACACTATAATACACTACACACATCTATAATACACTATTCATGTCTATAACACACTACACACATCTATAACACACTATTCATGTCTATAACACACTTCACACATCTATAACACACTATATATGTCTATAATACACTACACACATCTATAACACACTATAACACACTATTCATGTCTATAATACACTACACACTATAATACACTATTCATGTCTATAACACACTACACATCTATAACACACTATTCATGTCTATAACACACTTCACATCTATAACACACTATATATGTCTATAATACACTACACACATCTATAACACACTATTCATGTCTATAATACACTACACACATCTATAACACACTATACATGCCTATAATACACTACACACACATCTATAACACACTATTCATGTCTATAATACACTACACACATCTATAACACACTACACACATCTATAACACACTACACACATCTATAACACACTATTCATGTCTATAATACACTACACACATCTATAACACACTACACACATCTATAATACACTACACACATCTATAATACACACATCTATAACACACTATCCATGTCTATAATACACTACACACATCTATAATACACTACACACATCTATAACACACTACACACATCTATAACACACTATTCATGTCTATAATACACTACACACATCTATAACACACTACACACATCTATAACACACTATTCATGTCTATAATACACTACACACATCTATAACACACTACACACATCTATAACACACTATACACATACTATAACACACTATACACATCTATAACACACTATAGACCTTTATAATACACTATACACATCTGTAATAAGCTATACACATCTATAATAAACTACACATTATAATAATTTGCTATTAAACACAATCTTGTTTTCCTCTTATATAAAAAATATATCTTTGCCTTTTTACATCTAATAAACACAGTGGTGTTCTTCAATAACACTTTCACTCTGTTAGGATCATTACAGCGTACAGAGGACGTGATCTGTTAGTAAAGTTCAGTGTAAATATTTAGCAGTACAGGTGGGAAGAAGGAATTTGTCTCTACTTGAATAATTTTACAGCAAATCTTCGAGGATGGTTGTGAATTTAATCCAGCACTAATTTTTTCCTTAAAGCAGAAGCACATAAACGTAAAATGTTTTCCAATCGCATGGTGGATCTCTGTGTCTAACCCGAGGAGTCTTCTTAAAGACCCTGTGGTGTGAGACTCTATCTGGCAAAGCCAGAGACCTCCTGTGAGGATGAACAGATGGTCAGGTATCAGTATGGAGGATACAGTGGCCAAAAACATTACGTAAAGAAATACCAAGAACAGGTATGGACTAAAAACCATTAATTTACCAATACATATATGGTATATATATTATTTTATATGTATCAGATGATACACGTTCTGGGTACAATATCATCTTATAACACGCTCATGAGTCTGATTTCTTTAATGTTATAGCAGTTATGGATGGATAAAATAATTGTTTTTCTGTGTTATAAGATGAATAGGAATTGGGATGCATTTTGGAAAAGGTTCTGGTTATAAGTCAAGTTTATTTCTGTTGCACTTTTGATCTTTACAGAATTTAACAGTTAAGGTGAATGATGTGTGTTTATCCCTGATGAGCAGCCATGGAGACTGTGGTAGAGGGAAACTCCATTAGATGTTATGAAGAAGAAACCTTGAGAGGAACCAGACTCAAAAGCAGAACCTCATCCTCATTTGGGTGACATCAAGGCATATATTAAGAATATAAGGCAACATACTGGGATGAATTTTGATCATGACAATGTATTGGGAGGAGTTTTGTTAATGATGTGTTATTTTACTTCTCTGCTGAACAGATATCAGAAGAATGAATAGGCGTCGATGAGACGAGTGAATTTCCAGCAGGGACTCAAACGATGCAGATGTGAGAACTCAAAATGAGAACTCGGTTCCTCTTTAAAATTTTTTCAACTCCTGCATCCTTTATAATTTGTCTGAAATGCTGTTTGTTTCTGAGTAAATGAGGTTAGAACGGTAGAGATAGAGTAGATGCTTCAAGTCGTAAAATGAAGCATTTAAATGCAATTTTCTTGCCTTTCTTTCTTGTAGAACTTGCAATAGAGGAACACTTTTCTAAAAGGTTCAAATTTGACCACTACACAAATATGTGTAATTTCATGTCATTTCTGCTGTTTGGGATCGGCACAGCGAGTATCGCGGGTGATTGCAGCTTTCAGCGCTTCCTGATTGCTCTCTCGTTGGCTGTCAGTGGCGCACCGTTTGGTTCCTTTCGCTCCTTTTGGTAGCAGCCACCTGAAAAGCCTCCCCTGCTGAGTAAGAACTTGGCGTGCATTGACTTTTCCACATCCCCTTCGTGTAGCACATATGTCTGCCTGTTTATTCTTTTGCCAAAACTTGGACTGCTGAGGCAGGAAGCAGCATGGTGTCAGAGCAGCTTTTTGTATGCTTAAGTATAAAACTCTTACACAATTGCACATACAAAAGCCCTTCATCTTTACAGAATTTAACACGCGTAATAAACCTTCCATCTACTCAGCTTTCTCTAACACACCCACACACACACACACACACACACACACACACACACACACACACACACACACACACACACACACAAACATCAGTTTTAAAAAAGCCTTCATTACAGACTCCAGGCCTAAACAGAATGAAGGTCCAAAGACAGGAACAAAAACATACTTTTTCTCCACCATCTAAAAGCTTCGTATTGAAGGTTAATGGACTCGTTAGGATCATTAAAAATCTTTTCTAAGTTATCCGAATAATGAGCCGAGCAATTCATCAGCTCTTCAATGTGAGTTCTGTCGACTTAATTTACTGCTGCTACTATAAACCTCAACCCGTCTGCTAATCAAACCCTCCTGGGTCCAAAACACAATATGATTTTAATATTTGATTAAATTCCAGTCCGATCAGAAAATGCTGTTTTTTTTGTATGTCATTTCGAATTTGCAGCCATTTGAGTGTGTGTGAGTTACAACGTACCGTATCAGGGTAAGTTTGAGAAAGATCATGATCTTACTTTAGGACAAAATTTCTTGCTGATGTGACATACAGGGAGGAATTTGGAGAAGATATGTACTGGGGTAAGTTTGGGTTATACTTAGAGGTCAACTGATTAATCGGGTTTGTCAATTTATCAGCACTAATAATTGATCGATGGAACTATCGGCAAAAATCCACACCGATAGTTTTTCCGGTCCGTCATTACAAAAGCGGCCTCTAGAGGCGAATCACTGATGCCACGTGCTGTTTGTTTTTACATGTAAGACTGCGCGCTGCACAGAGAGCACTAAATTATTATTGTTTATAACTTATTAATTATATAATTATATTTATTAATAAATATGTTCACATTTATTTCATTTAGCACATTTTCTTAATTGAGTACTGATTGTTTGTTTTAAATAAAGTTATTAGTAATTGTTGTGTGCTGGGTTTAGTAATGGTTAGCTGAATTGGTATTAATAATGTAGTGGTATACAGATGAGTTTGGGATGTGCTGTATTGGGATAAAATTGGGTTGTGGTGTACTTATGGTTTTGTTTGTTTGTTAAATGTTGCTTGAGGTCTGAGCGCTAATGATATGAAACTGTTTTAACAGCATGGATTAAAAACAAATCCACAAATTTTAAAATCACTATACATTAAAAAAAAAAAAAACCAAACACACAAAAACTCATAATACTGGTGACATTCAACATTTTCATGAATATTACATAGACTGTGCGATAGGTTTTTCCCCAAACTTCACAGACAAACCAGCTAACCATTAATGGCATATTAAATCACAACACAGCTCCAATGTGCTAATAAAACTGCCCTTCTGTGTTGTATTGCGACTTATAAAAGAAGTCTGCCTATAAAACTCGACATGCCATATAAGAAACTGTGCCTACGTCCCACATATGGTCCAATTAGAGCTTCAAAACACACTGTCCCACTCTCTGCCTCTGACAAAAGCCACCAATTCATCTGTGGGTTGTTCCACCAAGGCTTCCTGTGCTAGCATAAATCCAGCACTCACTCCAGATTTCATATTAATCTTTAATTAAATGGTTAATGTTTTCTCTTTACAAAAGTGAGGAAGGGAATAAAGAGCTTAATGAGTTTTTCTGCATGGCAGTATCCTGGACAGGCGGTTTAGCAGGACACTGAAAACAATCGTTGCTAATCTGGTCTACAAAGAGGTAATGCTTTATTATTAGACAGATCCATTACGATAATGAGATTCACATTCTGTTAGCAGCCACTACTAGCAAGAGTTCGACCCTCTGAGGGATTAAGGGTGATGTAGGCTCTATAATGCATTACACAGGTCCTCGGTTACTTAATAAAATAACACCTTGTGGATATTATCAACTTCTGCAAGGCTTTGGATCTTCATTTAATATTGAACATTGTGTTTATCAGCACAGGAAGAACAACATACACATGTCTTGCCTTCACATACGGTATGGCTTTTTGCCATCGGGACAAAATTCAAGTGGAAATTCAACAATAAAAATAAATAAATAGATATGGTAACTAATCCAAACTTTCATTAAGTTTCATCCATGAACAACTGCAACGTTACAAAAGAGTTAGTATAATACAGTATGAAATATTAGCTTTATCTTTTCTTTGATAATTTATTCACGTTTTACTATATTTTGTCTCCCAGTAATGTTAATTTCATTAAGCTTTTATTAAACAAACTACAAATCTATAGGACTTTACAAATTTTAAATTTATGTAATGTTAGAATTTTACAATATACAAAAAAAAAATCTTAACAACTATGCAAAATACTTTGTATGAACTTTACAAAATATGAAACTTTACAACTTAAAAATATACAATGGGTCTTTACATACTATACAACTTTGTAACAAATACGAAATTGTAAAACTTTCAAAAACCTTTACAAATTTGCAACAAAGTTACAAAAAACTACAATTATGCAACATGCTGTGAAATTTTACAACTTGGCATTAAAACTTTGCATATAACAAATAATTACAGCTACAAAAGTAGAACTTTAAAACAGACTACACAATAATAAATTATTTTTAACATAAAAAGAAAGTTTACAAGTTTACAAAATACATCTTACTGAATTATTTAATTGTTTACAGAATGTATTTGATGTGGTGTTTATAATAATCACCAGTACCACAGTAAGTAGAATTTTTTAGTTATGTAATGTAATAAATATTATAAATGTCACTTACTGATAATTCATAAATGATCTTAGAATGTGTATAAAGCCTTTTAAATACTTTGTACCAGGTTATACATGTATTTATAGGTCAACGTAGATAAAAAAAAATTATCAAAATTATCAGGAATATTTATTTTATTGACTTCAAATGATTCAATAATACGGATGTTGTTATCCCTCAGGGGTATGAATATACCTCAGATACTGTAAGTCATGGCATCCCAAAATTTCATAATTCCAAATTCCATCTCTGAAAGCTTTACTGCTCCTGTGCAATCCATGAAGCAATCATGTAGACAATAGTGTGGTGTCCAAAACGACATTCTGTAAAATGTAATTTTGTTCTTGTTCGTAGTCAGAATGTAACAAGCTTTTGTGTGGTTTTGAAATCGCTGTTCATGTCTGTCGACGTCTCCTCTGAGCAATAACTCGCTTTATTCAGTCTTAAATTAAGAGCAGCTTTCACAGTCGTCTGACACACAATGGCAAGTCAGTAATTATTATCGACCCTGATGAATCGCTTTATTTTGGGCACCGAGCGTTTCCAGCTTGATAAAGAAGCATCCTCAAACTCTTACCCAAGGACAAAAGCTCAAAATTGGGCTCAGTGTTCCAGGAGAAATACATTTGGTGTCATTTAATTTAGTGCTGATTGTTTGTGTGGGAAAGTCTCCAAGGTTACAATAAAGTTCTTAAAAAGATTTACATTTATAGAATAATAAAAAAAAGTTTTTTCTTAAAAGGAAGAAAAGAATAAGATCTTAAAGAGGCAGAACTTTTGCAAGTACATTTCTTATTATTTTATTATTATTATTATTATTATTATTATTATTATTATTATTATTATTATTAAAAGCAAATATTGTAAATGAAAATTGTATTACCTGCAAATATCTTTTGATTATTATTATCATCATTCTTTTATGTTGGAAAAACAATTGATTGCATTTTAGTCCATGAATTCTTTATGTTCATTTTTTTTATTAAATGATAAAAAAAAGGAAAATGTTATCAGTAAATTACTTAATAATAAATATTTATTGATGTAAAAATTGATGTAAAGAAAAGGTCAAATGTGTACTTCATACATTTCTGTTTATTTCTTTATTTTTAGTTTTTTTTACTTAAAGTATTTCTTAACACAATTTTTATTTGGTTTAATTTATGAAATATCTCTGACAATATTTTATAAATAAATAAATATTTTACACATAAATAAACATAAAATATTTGTTTATTTCTGTATTCTGTTGTGTGATATTTTTACTTCATATGAACATCTGCATTATTTTAGAAAGCATCATAGATGTGTCTCAGTCTGTGATAATATTTGGTCATCGTCATGCAGCGGTCAGAAGAAGTGAATAGATGAATAGTGACACTTCAGCAAGTTGGACGCTGTAATTCGGTTATATCTGAGTGAGAGAGCTTGGAGGAGCTTTCAGCTTTCATCAGGAGAAATGCTGCTCAGTGAGCTTCAGCCATTTTACTGCAAAAAAAAAACCCAGGCGATGAAACAGACACTCCTTTTCTTTATCAAACTTTCCACTGCTTTTTCCATCATCAGAGCTCCTAAATAGCAGGTTTTGTTTGATTTTTTTTTGTTGTTGTTTTGTTGTTTATAATCAGGAAGGAATTTCTTTAACTTTACCGTGACGAGTTCGATTTATTCTTCACATCGGACCCCGTGGTATTTAATCTCCTGTCTACATATTTATAAAAAACAAAACATTCATGCTTTATCAGGTGTTTCTCCACCAACTTCCACAATCTTTCTTTCTGTCTTTCTTTCTTTCTTTCTTTCTTTCTTTCTTTCTTTCTTTCTTTCTTTCTTTCTTTCTTTCTGTGTGGTCATTAGACAGATGTGTTGTCTGTTGATAGATTTCTTGTCAGTAGGCAGTGTGGTTAATAGACAGATGTTTGATATGTAGTCAGATGTGTGGTCAGTAGACAGCTGTGTGGTTAATAAACAGATGTGTGGTCAATAAACAGATATGTGGGACGTATGTAGAAAGATGTGTTGTTAATAGACAGATGTGTGGTATGTATGTAGACAGATGTGTTGTTAATAGGCAGCTGTGTTGTTAATAGACAGATGTGTGGTATATATGTTAATAGACAGATGTGTGGTATGTATGTAAATAGACAGATGTGTGGCATG